>NC_051389.1:56234531-56238924 GCF_015228065.2 Penaeus monodon | reverse complement strand
TCTCTCTTCTTCCCTTTCCTCTTCCTTCCTTCCCTCCTTCCTTCTATCGCTCATCCTCTCTCCCTCCGTGCCACCTCCCCCTCTCTATTCTCTCCTTCTTCCCTAAGTCCTCTTCCGTTCCTTCCTCCCTTTCCTTCTAAGCTTTCTCTTCCCCTTCCTACCAGCCCCACAGTTCAGTCCCCCCCCCTTACCCTCAACACCCCACCATCCCCCATTCCCTCCCACCCCACTTATGCTTTTTATCTCCTCATGTTCCCCAATTCCCCCCACTCTCCACCAACCACTTCCCTCCCTTCATCCCCACCTTTTGCCTCTGTCCTCCGTTTCCTCTCCCATCCTCCACCTCTATCTCCTTTCCCTCCCATCCTCCACCTCTATCTCCTTCCCCTCCCATCCTCCACCTCTATCTCCTTCCCCTCCCATCCTCCACCTCTATCTCCTTCCCCTCCCATCCTCCACCTCTATCTCCTTCCCCTCCCATCCTCCACCTCTATCTCCTTCCCCTCATGCAAATCTTCCCTCCATTCCCTCCCCAACACATCCCTCCTTCCCTTCCCCAGCCTCTCCTTCCATCCCACCCCTTTCTCCCTTTCCCTCCATCCCCTCCCAACCCTCCTTCTCTTCCTCTATTTCCTCCCCCCAGATCCCCAGCCCCCTTCCCCAATCGTTCCCTCCATACCCTTCCCCCAACCTCATGTACCCCAATCCTTTTCTCCATCCCCTCCCAACTCACCTCCCTCCCCTCCTCCCTCCTTGTTCCTTTCCATGACCTCTTCTCCCCCCCCCCTCCTCCCCGCCTTCCACCCCTTCCCCAACCTTTCTTCCCGTCCTCCTCCCACCTATCCCCAGCCCCTTCTTACACTCTCTTCCTATCCACCCACCCCTTCCTCAACCCCTCCTTCCATCTCCCTATCCCTCCACCCCTTTCCCCAACCTACTCTACTACCTTCCCCTTCTTCCCCTACTCCAAACCACCCCCTTCTCCACCTATCCCCCTCCCCATCCCCCAGCTCCATTCTCCATCAACTCCCCCATTCCTCCCCCCACCCCTTCTCCAACCCTCCCCAACTCAATCCACCACCCTCCTCCCTACCCCCTCCCCCAACCACCACCTCCCCCACCATCCCCTTCCCCACCTTCCCCACCTTCCCCTCCCCTCCCCTTCGCTCCCCTTCCCTTCCTTCGCTCCCCTTCCCTCCCCTCCCCTTCCCCAAGCTACCCTACCCCTTTACCTAAGAGAAGGCTCACAGTTTTAGCACTCTTGCAGCCCAAGTCACAAAAGCAATAACTCTCTTGCGTTTTGATGACTTGACTCTATCGAAAAGGCTAAATGCAAAGCGATTCAAATTTACTCGAACCTCTGTCTCTCGTTTTCTCTTGAGTCTTCGCCTTGTTTTCTTTCTAACCTTTGCCTCGTTTTCTCTCGAATCTCTGTCTCGTTTTCTCTCGAATCTCTTCTCGTTTTCTCTCGAATCTCTATCTCGTTTTCTCTCGAATCTCTGTCTCGTTTTCCCTCGAATCTCTGTCTCGTTTTCTCTCGAATCTCTATCTCGTTTTCTCTCGAATCTGTGCCTCGTTTTCTCTCGAATCTCTTCTCGTTTTCTCTCGAATCTCTTCTCGTTTTCTCTCGAATCTCTTCTCGTTTTCTCTCGAATCTCTGTCTCGTTTTCTCTCGAATCTCTGTCTCGTTTTCTTTCGAATCTCTATCTCGTTTTCTCTCGAATCTCCATCTCGTTTTCTCTCGAATCTCCATCTCGTTTTCTCTCGAATCTCCATCTCGTTTTCTCTCGAATCTCTATCTCGTTTTCTCTCGAATCTCTATCTCGTTTTCTCTCAAATCTGTGCCTCGTTTTCTCTCGAATCTCTATCTCGTTCTCTGCAGAAAAAAGCATAAGATTAGGTAAATATGCATATATAAACAGAATAAACCCGGTGAATAAGATAAAACTGACAAAAAGAGAAAAAAAAATGACGTTGACAATAGATGAGAAATAAATTACATAAGAACCAAATCAAACAAATAAAACACAAACAAGAAAACAAAATGATAAGTAAAAACAACAACAAAAACAACAAACAAAAAGAAGAAAAAAAAAGTTAAATAAAAGAGATAAAACAAACAAACAAACAAACAAAACAAGCAAAAGAAAAAAGAAAAAAAAAATGTTTTACTCCATAAGACGTCACAGAATTCGTGACGTAATGTCCAGCCATCCACGAGGGGGGGGGAGAAGAGGGGAGAGAGAGGGGAGAATAAGAAGGGGAGAGGGAGGAGAGGGGAGATGGGGAGGGGGAGAGGGAGAGGTGGGGAGAGGGAGAGGGAGAGGGGAGGTGAAGGAAAGAATGGGAGGAAGGAGAGAAATGGGGAGGGATGAGGGGAGGAGTAGGAGAGGGAGAAGGGGAAAGGAAGGGGGAGGGAAAGGGGAAGAATGATAGGGGAGTGTGAGAGGAGAGAGAGAGAGAGAGAGAGAGAGAGAGAGAGAGAGAGAGAGAGAGAGAGAGAAAAGAAGAGAGAGAGAGAGGAAAAGAGAGAGAGAGAGAGAGGAAAGAGAGAGAGAGAGAGAAAAGGGTAGAATAAGAGGGAGAGAAGGAGGAGAGGAGGAGGGGAAAGAGAGAGAGAAAGAGAGGGGAGAGATCTTGACGTTGCTTGCGGTCATTGGAATAGCAAGAAGAAAGAAAGAGAAGAGAGATACAAGCATAGGAGAGGAGAGGTATTTGCATGTTGATACGTTTGTGGACGTTTAGGGAATACAGAAGCGTAGATAGATAGATAGTCGATGTGTTTGAAGATGTGTGTGTTTTTGGATATATATATATATATATATATATATATATATATATATATATATATATATATATATATATATATATATATATATATATATATATATATATATATATATATATATATATATATATATATATCATATCTATATATATGTATACACACACACACACACACACACAGACAGTCACAGACACACAGAACACACACACACACACATAGACACACACACACACAGACACACACACAGACAGACACACACACACACAGACACACACACACACACACACACACACACACACACACACACACACACACACACACACACACATATATATATATATATATATATATATATATATATATATATATATATATATATATATATGTGTGTGTGTGTGTGTGTGTGTGTGTGTGTGTGTGTGTGTGTGTGTATGTGTGTGTGTGTGTGTGCCTGTGTGTGTGTGTATGTGTATGTATGAATGTATCTTTGCTAATCCACTTCCGTATCACTTGGGTCTTCCTATGTGCAGTTCGTACAAGTCGTTCTGTCCATCTACCTTCTAGCCGTCTATCTATCTGTTAAGGAAGAAACATATTCTCATTTTACTCCAGGAAATCAATAGCACACTATCAATTATGCAGATTACATTTTTTTTCTTCTTCTTCTTTTTTCGAGGGGGGGGGAGGGAGATTCTATGCGGCTCCGAGATGATGAAACACAATCACCAGCTTCACTTAACTCATCTCCGTGCCTGATCTGACTCGTCATCATGATTGGTAGATGTATTATTTCTCTTCATCTCTCTCTCTCTCTCTTTTATCTTTCTCTCTCTCTCTCTCTTTCTGTCTGCCTGCCTCTTTCTCATTCTGTATGCCTCTGTCTGTCTCTGTCTCTCTGTCTCCGTTTCTCTCTATGACTCTGTCTCTGTCTCTCTGTTTGTCTGTCTGTTTGTTTGTCTCTCTCTCTCTCTCTCTCTCTCTCTCTCTCTCTCTCTCTCTCTCTCTCTCTGTCTGTCTCACTCTCTTTCTTTCCCATTTTCCTTTACATTTTTCCTTTATTCTTTCAATTTCCCATTCCCTCCACTTCCCCCTCCTCCTCTCCTTTCTTTCTCCTTTCCTCCTCCGCATTTCTTACTTACCGCTCTTCTTTTCTTTCCCCTCTTTCCCTCCCTTGTCTTTCTCCTCTTCCCCTCTCCCCCCGTTATCACATCTTCCTCCATCTCCCCTTTAATCGGCGGGACACAGTTACCCTCGAATGAGCAATGTTCTTCGTCCTCATGAGCTGGTTAAACTTTTCCTGTCAACGGATCAAACTCTTTTAACTTCTGATCAAACTTTTCCTCCCTCACTCCCTTACTCTCACCCCCTTCCTTTCCTTTCTCCTTCTCTCCTCCTTTATCCGTCTCTTCTTTTTCCCCTCTCCTTTCTCTTTTTTTTATCCATCTCTCCTTTTCCCCTCCCTCTCTCACTCCTGCCTTCCTCCCTGCCTCATTTCCCTCCCTTTCCCCTCCTCCTTCTCTCTTCCTTTATCCCTCTCCTTTCCCTCTCTTCCTTACCCCTTCCCTCTCTCTTCCGTTATCCCCCTCCACCTCCTCTCTCCCTTTC
>NC_051389.1:56227031-56229531 GCF_015228065.2 Penaeus monodon | reverse complement strand
AAATAATAATAATTATTATTACTATTATCATTATTATCATTATTATTATTATTATTATTATTATTATTATTATTATTTATTATTATTATTATATCATCATCATCATTATTAAATTATTATTATTATTATTATTGCTGTTATTATTATTATTTTTTTTTTTTTACTATTATCATTATTATTACGATAGACATCATTACAATCATAGCATGACATGAAAAATATATAAAAAAAAAAGATCTTTTCTCCATTATACTAATTAAAAATATTGTGGAAGTGATTTTGATACCATGCCACTCTCCATATTAAATGTTTTTATGTAAAAGAAAACTTACAGTACACACATACACACACAAAAGAAATAATGATGATAATAATCCAGAGAGAGAAAAAAAGAAAGAAAGAGAGAGAGAGAGAGAGAGAGAGAGAGAGAGAGAGAGAGAGAGAGAGAGGAGAGAGAGGAGAGAGAGAGAGAGAGAGAGAGAGAGAGAGAGAGAGAGAGAGAAAGAGAGAGAGAGAGAGAGAAAGAGAGAGAAAGAGAGAGAAAGAGAGAGAAAGAGAGAGAAAGAGAGAGGAAGGGAGAGAAAGGGAAAGAAAGGGAGAGAAAGAAACAAACAAACAAACAAATCAAAAGAAATATGAAACCAAGAAACAAAACAAAACAAACAAACAAAAAAAAACAAGGAAACACGAAACCAGAAAAAACGAGAGATTTATTCTTTAAGAATAAAATTTGAGTTTTCCAAAACATTATATATCACAGCTTCTGTAAGACGCTTTTGCCCTACTTACACACCTACTCATACTTACTTACTTACTTACTCATACTCATACTTACTTACTTACACCTACTCATACTCTTTGGTTCCTGTATTTTTGTGTGCGGTTTATTTGTCTGAATATTATTTTTTTTTCTCTCTCTCGTGATTTTTTTTTTTCATTCTCCCTCTTCCCTTTCTATCTATCTACTTACACCTACTCATACTTACTTACTACTTTTCTTTTTACCTCTACTCGTACTTTACTTTACACCAAACTTCTACTTTAACCTTACTTACCCCTTTTATCGTACTTACTTACACCAAATTTTTTTCTTTTTTACAAACTTAATTACTTTATTTTCTTTTATTTTCTACTTACTTTACACCTATTTTCTTTACTTTATTACTTACTATCATAAACTCTATTTTAAAACTTACACCTACTCAATCTTTACTACTACTTTACCTTATCATACAACCTACACTCTACTACTACTTAATTTACTTACATTACTATCATAACTCTACAATCAAAACTTACACCTACTCATACTTACTTAATTACTTACACCTACTCATACTTACACCTACTCATACTTAATTACTACTTACTTACTCATACTCGTACTTACTCATGGGAGGAATCTGCTTCTGAATTTAATTTCCTATTTTCTATTTTCTTTTTTATCATGATTTTTTTCCCCCTCTTTGGTTCCTGTATTTTTGTGTGCGGTTTATTTGTCTGAATATTATTTTTTTGTTTTTTTTTTTCCCCCTCTCCTTTTCTTTTATTTTTTTTTTTTCATTTTCACTTCTTCTTTTCTTTCTATCTATCTTTTATCTATCTATCTACCTTCTATCTATCTATCTATCTATCTATCATCAAATCAAATCTTCTATCTATCTATCTATTTTGTATTTTTTCCTTTTTCCCTGTCTATCTTTTTTCCTTATCTATCTATCTATCTATCTATCTATCTATCTATCAAATTTTCTTCTTTTTCCCTTCTTCCTTCTTCTTTCTCCCGCCCTTCTTAACTGCCCCTGTCTATCTATTCTTAATTAATCCTATTTCTATTTTTTATCTTTTTTCTATCTTCTTTTTTCTTTATTTGTTCTTTTTTTTTTCTTCTGTCTTCTTCCTTTCTGTCCTGTTTATCTATCTATTCTATCTATCTATCTATCTAATTATCTTTTCTAATCTTATTTCTATCTATCTTCTTCTTTCTGTCCTATCTATTTCTATCTATCTATCTATCTATCTATCTATCTATCTTTTTATTATCTATCTATCTATCTATCTATCTATCTCTTTCTACCTATCCACATTTTAACCTTCGTTTTCTGATGCTAGATTCCTTTTTTTTTTAATCAAAGAAAAAAAAAATAAAAAGAATCAAAGAACAATAATAATGATAGATAAAAAAATACATAGACAAAATAAAATACCCAAAAATAGAGAGAGAGAGGAGGAGGGAGAGAGAGGGGGGAGAGAGAGAAAAGAGGGGGAGGGAGAAGGGGGAGAGGGGAAAGAGTGAGAGAGAGGAGAGGGGGAGAGAGAGGAGAGAGATTGAGGAGAGGGGGAAGAGAGAGGGGGGGAGGAGAGGGAGAGAGGAGAGAGAGGAGAGAGAGGAGGGGAGTAAAGAGAGAGAGAGAGAGTGAGGAGAGAGAAAGTAGAGAGAGAGAGGAAAAAGTGAAAAGGGGGAAAGAGAGAAGGTGCGAGAGAGAAGAGAAGAGTGAGA
>NC_051389.1:56214531-56219531 GCF_015228065.2 Penaeus monodon | reverse complement strand
ACCACGAGGGCACAGGACGTCACCACAAGTCACCAGAACACGCCCGGGGTCATCAAGATGTCATCCTGGGTCATCATAGGTCATCAACATCGACACGGCTCCCTGACCTGATCTTAGATTCGTTCGTTTGACCATCCATATCTGAAGGAAGGAAGGAAGGAAGGGAGGGAGGGAGGGCGGAAAGAAGGAAGGAAGGGAGGGAGGAAGGAAGGGAGGAAGGAAGGGAGGAAAGAAGGGAGGAGGGAGGAAAAAAGGGAAGGAAAAAAAATAGGGGAGGAAGGAAGGGAGGGAGGGCGGAAGAAAGGAGAAAGTAAGGAAGGAACGAAGGATGGATAAAAAGGAAGGAAGGATGGAAGGAAGGATGGAAGAAAGGAAGGATGGAAGGAAGGAAGGAAGGAAGTGAAGAGAAGAGAGGAGAAGAGAGGAAGAAAGGGAAAAAAGGAGGAGGGAAGGAAGGAAGAGAGGAAGGGAGGGAGGAAGAAAAACGGGAACGAAATAGGGAAGAAAGGAAGGGGAGTGAGGGTGCGTGTTCGGAAGAAGACAGAGGGGATGAAGAGGGGTGAAGGGAGGTCGAGACTTCTTTAAAAGGGGGGAAATGAGGAAAGGGAAGAGGAAAAAAGAGACAGGATAGACACATGGGAGGAAAAGGTTTAAGGCAGAGAAGAGCAGAAAGAAGCAGCAATATTGTTACCTACGAGGAATATACAGTGGAGAGAATTCTGGAAGAGTCGTTCAAATTGTAATTTATGCAATACATATGCCTATTGCATTATTAGGCCTAGATTTCGAGCGCTGGTGACTCACGGTCTCTATGGCGACGGAGTTGCCAACTATCACTTTTTTTTACTTTATCGACGTTATCTTACATGCGTATTTTCAGAAGATATGAATGAAGGAATGGTGGATATGAACTATGGAATGATGGAGATAGCGTAAGGGAAGATGATTGAAAAATAAAAATAAAAACAGGCAAAGAAAGAAAGTAGAAAGTAGAGGAAGAGAGGGGGAAGAGACATGAAGCAGGATGCGTTACTAAAAATGAAATAAGAATAAAACAGAGGACTAGAATAGAAATAAAATAGAAACAGAGAAATAAGAGATAAACAGAAGTAAGTCAAAATAATGGAATGGCGGAGACATAAAAAAATCAGACAATTAAAAAGATATATATACAAAAGGTGACACCAGACCTCATAAGTGCTGTCCGCAACAAAGAACCTTGAGAATGGAACGTGGAAGTAAGAAAAAATGAGGAAAAAGGGAAAAAACGGGGAGAATGTCAACGAGAAAGGACGGTTAAAGATAAACATATAGGAATAATGAAATAAGAGGAGAGGAGCATGAAAGATAATTAGTGTAACAAGACCAAAATTTTTTCGGGGCGAAAGATGTCCCATGGTGTAGGGGTAATATGACAAAAAAAAAGATAAAGAGTGTGAGGGGATTCTGGGCTTTTTTGGGAAAAGAATCGTGTTGGTGAAATTGAAAGGCCAACCTTTTAATCTATCCATCTTTCATTTATATGCCCCGACATCAGAGCATAAGTGAAGAAATGGAGGCATTTACGGGAATTTAGAAAGGAAAGAAAACAATGTAAATCACAGATTATTTTAATAAGGAGATATGAATGTGAAGGGTGGGAAAAAGGAAGAGAAGGAATATTTTTTGGACCACATGGTCTTGGAACACAAAAATGGGAGAGGGAAAAGATGGTTGAATGGTGTAAAGAAAAAACCAAGGATAATGAAACTTGGTTTTTCCAACCCCATCCAGAAGGTTGTACACATGGGTAAGCCCAGGTGAAGAAGTCGAATAAAATTGATAAATCAATAAGGGTATGCCATTTTTGGAGCAGTGGGACCTCTCCACCATCTTCGCCACTAAAACCGATTTTACGCTTTTTTTTCCATTTGTACCACCCCGCAAAATCTTTGATTTTGTGCTTTTTAAGAGTCCACAGCCGGTTTTTACAATTTTTTTTTTTCCGCACTTATCATTCGTTTTCTTCTCGTCCAGCTAATACGCGTACCGTCTGTAACCCCAAATTTAAAAAAATATTGATTTTTTTTCTTTTTATCATTTCAGACCCAACACTCAAAACCCATATGAGCAATTGGGAAAAAACTAATGAGTTCAAAAAACCCAGTTTTGTCCGTAAGGTAATGCTTCGGTTTTTTTCCAGATGTTTTTGAGAGCAAGGCGTTTTGGCAATGGTAATTCTTCTTTTATCCCGGTAAAAATATCATATATTATTTAAAACAGCTCCAAGATAAGTAAACTTTTTCATTTTTCCACAACTTTCCTTTTGATTGTAACATGCATCATTGTCATTGCGGTTTTTTTTAAATTAATCAGATGTGCCAGGAAAGCCCTGCAGTTTGCCATTGCAGGTTAAGCTCAGGAAAAAAAGAAACCAAAAGTCACATAAAAAATTAAGGGTTTGGGGAACTAAACCATAACCCAGAATAAAAAGAACATTTTACAGAGAAGTAAAACGTATAGTGCATGGGGGGCAAAAAGTAAAAACACCGAGTTTGGGTTATTTTTGAGACCCATGTGAGGTAGCGGGAGTGTTCTCCCAAAAAAGAAAAAAAAAAGCGAAACAAAAATGGAGACAGCTGAGATACTTGAAGATAGAAAAAGGGGCTAGGAAGCAAGAAATTTTAAGAAAAATCAAATAAACGGGATGAAAGCATTAAAAAAATGCAACGAGGAAAAGAACAGGGTCAACGAAAATATGATGGAAATTTGAGGCTTAAAGGAATAAGGAAAAGGGGGGGAGGAAAAAATGCGTTAAAGGGATGCATAAGAGCAAAAGATGGAAGATATCCGGAAAAGAAGACCCATGAGCAGAGGGAAAAGGTACATCATGAAAGTTTGAAAAAGGAAAGAGGTGGAAGGGTATGGGGAAAGAAGTAGATGACTAAGCATAATAAAGGGAAGAAGTACAGATCATTTCATAGAATGAAAAAATGGTAAGGTAAGGACCGGACAAATAGCAATAGAGTTGGTAAAAGAATAGGGGTTTGGAGTTAAAAAAAGAATGAAATTGCAAACATTACAACACAGGTTTTTCCCAATTTGACCCAACAATCTGTAAAGGGCCCTTCCCAAAGAAACGGGGAGCAATTGAAGGAAACCCCACAGGACAATAATTTAAATGAACCCTTTACAAAAGACCCTGAACGTTTGCAAGAGAATAAAAACCAAAATAAGGGAAGAAATATCGCAAGAACAGAATGCTTTACAGAGGGGGAAAAAGGGATGGAATGAATTTTTATATTGAGAATGGGGGAAAAAACGATAGAAGTTTAGACAGACTTTATACCTATGTTTCTTTGACTATAGAAAAGCTTTTGATAAGGTAAACAGAAAAAAATGTTTAAATTTTGGGAACGAAATATTGAGGGAAAGGACTTACAACTGATTAGGAACTTATATTAGGAAAGATGGCCATCAGAATAGACAGAGAAAATAAGTGAGTGGAATCGTCAAGAGAGGTGGAAGACAAGGGTGGATTATCACCAACTCGTTTAATTATACTGGAAATTATTTTTTAAAAGGGGATAAGAAACAGCCCGGGGGTGAAAGTTGGAGGGATCAATATAAAAACTTTAGCTATGAGATGAACCGTATAATAGCGAAACAGAAAAAGATCTTCAAAAAAAATATTGAAAAAGGGTTTTAAAGAAAATGGAAGATAGGGCTTCAGATTAAAAAAAATCAAGAAGAAGAGGTATGGGATACAAAGAAGAATATAACACCAAAGTGTCTTTGAATATAAAAAGGGAAGAAATAAAGAATGTTTAGAAATCACAACTTGGGGATTTGATAACATCAGATGGGGAAATGTAACTGAAATAAAGAAAAGAATTGGTAGGCAAAAGAAGTCTTTAACAAGAGAGGCTGTCTTAAGAACAGACAGTTGAAAGGTAAAAACCAAAAATTAGAGTGTTTTGAAGTTACGTGTGGTAGTTTGCTTTATGGGTGTGAGCTTTTTACAGCAATGAAAATATGAAAGAAAAATTAAAAACAAATGTGGTTCCTCAGAAGGAATGCCAGGATTTTATGGACAGAAAAAGTTTTCAAGAAAAAGTTTTTGAAAAGCAGGGGGGGAAAAAAAAACCTTTATAAAAGTTTCAGAAAAAAGACAGATGAAAATTTTTAGGGGCACGTAATGAGATGTAAGGATGGGGGAAAATTTGTGTTAACAGGAAAATTTTAAGGAAAAGAAGCAGGGGTAGACAAAGGCAGAAAATTTTATCCCCAGCTTTAAAAAGATCTCAAATGGGCAAAAGTGATTAGAAAATGCAAAAATTGTCAACAGACAGAAAAAGGATGGGAAAAACCCTGATCGCCAAAGCCCCGTAAGGGGCAAGGACTTGAAGAAGAAAAATTAAAATAATAATTTCTTTCATATATATATATAAAATTTTTTTTTTAAAAATAATTTATAAATATTTTTTTTTTTTTTTTTTTTTTTTTTTTTTTTTTCAACAGATTAAAAAATGAGGACCCCGCCCCTTCTCTTCCAACGGGGTTATTAGGCGTGCCCCTTGCCGGGTTTTATCCCCTATAACCCCTTTGTGCACGGGGTGATTCCCCCGAACGCGTTTCCCGGGGGGGAATCGAACTCGAATAGTTTTTTCCAAAGGGGGAAACCGGGCCGGTGCCAACCCTCGCCAACCGCGGCTTTGAACCCACCACCCCTCCCCCCCCCCAGAACACACACACACACCACAACACCAAAACACACACCCACAAAAACCACACACACAACAACACACCACACACACACACACACAACATATTTTCTTTTTTTTTTCTTTTTTTCTTTTCTTTCTTTTTTTTTAACGGGAGGGTTTATGTTGAGCCCCCGTGGGCAAGCATGATACTTTAAATTTTATTTTTATGTTGTGAGCTTTGGGGGAGTAGTGGTAGGGGCCCCAGTCTTTCCATGGGGATGTTTGTCTTTAGGTAATCATTCTCTTATTTACCGG
>NC_051389.1:56207099-56209431 GCF_015228065.2 Penaeus monodon | reverse complement strand
AAATTTTTTTGGGGGGTTTTTTAAAGAAAAAATTTTTTTTCCTATCTAGATATCTATCTCTGTCTATATAGTGTATATCTATCAAGTTATCTGGTCTACATCTATCTCCTTCTATCTCTGCATAGTATGTAACACACACACACACACCACACACACCACACACACACACACACACACCACACAAACACACACAAAACACCACACAACACAACACACACCACAAACACACACACACACCCACAACAAAACCACACACACACACACAACAACCCACACAAACAACACACAAACACACACACACACACACACACAAATATTTCTCCCTCCTATCTCCTTTCCCTCTTCTCTCTCCTTCTCTTCCTCCCTTATTCTCCCTACCCCTCCTTACTTTCCTCCTTCCTTCATATCTCTATCTATATTCTTCTTTCTATATATATATATTTGACTTTCTGTCTCTTCTTCCCAATCCCTCTTTTTCATTCTTTTCCTTCATATCTCTCTTTTTCTCTCAGTCTTCCCCTCTCTCACTGATGTCTCTGCTCTCTCTCTCTCTCTCACCTCATTCTTCCCTCTCCCTCTACCCTCTCTCTTCTCTCTCTTTCCTTTCTCTCCAATCTTTCTCCTTTCTCTTCCCTCCACCCCCCCCCCCCTTCTCTCTCTCTTCTCTCTCTTTCCTTTCTCTCCAATATCTCTCCCCTTACTCTCTTCTCTCTTTCCCCCTTCTCTCCTGTTTCTCCACCCTATCTCTCTCTTTTCTTTCTCTACCTTCTCTCCCCCCTCACTCTCTCTCTCCTCTCTTCCTCTCTCCTCACCTCTCCTCTCTCTCCCTCTCTCTCCCCTCTCTCCCTCTCCCCTCTCCCCTACCTCTCCCCTCATCCCTCCTCCACTCTCTCCCCTCCCTCCTCTCCCTATTTCTCTCCTCTCTCCTCCTACCCCTCCCTCTCTCCACTCTCTCCCGTCCCTCTCTCTCCCCTCTTTCTCTCCTCCCACTCTCTCCCGTCCCTCTCTCTCCCCTCTTTCTCTCCTCCCACTCTCTCCCGTCCCCCTCTCTCCCCTCTTTCTCTCCTCCCACTCTCTCTCTTATATTTCACTCGTGATAAGTCTTTCATTTAACTTTTGCCACTCAGTCTTCTTCTCCTGCTCATCTGATCTGTCTTTTGCTTCTTCATCTGTTTTCTTTGTGACTGTTGCCTTTCGTGTGTGCGTGTGCGTGAGGGCGTGTGTGTATGTCTGTGTATGTGCGTTGAGAAAGTGTGTGTTTGTTTGTTTGTTTGTGTGTGTGTGTGTTTTGTGTTTTGTGTGTGTGTGTGTGTGTGTTTTTGTGTGTTGTGTGTGTGTGTGTGTTTTGTGTGTGTTGTGTGTGTGTTTGTGTGTGTGTGTTTGTGTGTGTGTGTGTTTTGTGTGTGTGTGTTTTGTGTGTGTGTGTCTGTGTGTGTGTGAAAAACCAATAGAGAGCAAGACTGAAGAAAAAAAAGGGAAAAAAAATCCAAGTAAATAAACAAAGGCGAGCGGTTCTCACACACGCCAACTAATGTAAAGGTTTGTTATGTCTAAATTGGCAATTTATTTTCTTCGTCGCCGGAAAAAAAATAATAAAAAGAAGAAAAAGGAAGAAGTGAAGGGAGAGTATGGTGAGAGTAACTTTTCTAGAAGGGAGTGAGATAGGAAGAGAGGGAGAGAGGGAGAAAGAGGAGGTAGGGAGGGAGAGAGACAGAAGAACAATGGAGACAGTGAGATTGATGTGTGTATATATAGAATAAGGAAAAATAAGGAAAAATATATATAACAGTGCATACATACATATATATACTTACACACACGCACTCACGCACACACGCACACACGCACACGCACACGCACGCACCTACGCACGCACCTACGCACGCACACACGCACACACGCACGCATGCACGCACGCACAAACATATATATATATATATATATATATATATATATATATATATATATATATATATATATATATATAATGTTTGTGTGTGTGTACATGTATATATATGTATGTGTGTTTGTGTGTGTGTCAAGAGCATTGGATATCGTTCCCCTAATTTTGGAGAGAGCGAGAGAGAGAGAGGAAAGGGAGACGAGGGAGGAGGGGAAGGGAGAAGGAAGGGAAAGGAGGAAGATGAGGGAGAGAGAGAGGAAAAAGGAGGGAGGTGAGAGGGATAGGGGTGAAAGGAGGAGGAGAGAACGGGAGGAAGGGAGAAAGAGGTAAGAATAGGAAAGGAACAGAGGAAGGGAGAGGGAGGAAGGGTAGGGAGAGGGAGAGTAGGAAGAGTAAGGAGATGGAGGAAAGGAGGAAGGGGAATAACAA
>NC_051389.1:56194599-56197099 GCF_015228065.2 Penaeus monodon | reverse complement strand
TTAAAAGCATATCACCACCAACACCACCGATGAAAATATTTTAAAAATGCAATAACAAATCATGTTTTGCCCGTATTCATGTTAAATCCTAGCGCGTAAAATTCGGTTATGTTGTGTGTGTGTGTGTGTGTGTGTGTGTGTGTGTGTGTGTGTGTGTGTGTGTGTGTGTGTGTGTATGTGTATGTGTATGTGCATGTGCTGCTTTGCATGTGCATGTCATGTGTGTGCATGTGCATGTGCATGTGCATGTGCATGTGCATGTGCATGTGTATGTGTATGTGTATGTGTATGTGTATGTGTGTGTGTGTGCATGTACGTTTATTCATAACCCCCCCCCCCATCAACGAAATCCCCCCCCTCCTTCGAACCTCGATGACGAAACGCTCCGAAGACACACGGTAATGGCGCCAACTCTCGACAGCGAAAAACCATAGAGGATACGATCCCCTTCACCCATCATAGACAGGCGATCGAATCCTCCGGTAATGAACCTCGACGCCCCAAAAGTACCGTTCGTTCGCGTAGCCAGGTCAGCAAAGCTCTTACGAGAACGCGATCCGCCTTGTCGCCTTCTCCCCCCCCCCCCCCTCTCTCTCTCTCTCTCTCTCTCTCTCTCTCTCTCTCTCTCTCTCTCTCTCTCTCTCTCTCTCTCTCTCTCTCCTCTCTCTCTCTCCTCCCTCCCTCTCTCCCCCCCTCTCTCCCTTACACGAACGCCGATCTGCGTCATTAACCCCGCGGCCGAGAGACGAATCCGTGAATCCGCGCGAAGGCAGACGAATCCGGGAGGCGTTCGCGGAGGCAGCTGGCGCGGGTCCCTCGTCCCTTTGAACGTCTTGCCTTCCGTGACGCGCGAGTTTCCAGCATAAAATCCGGATTTATCATTGCGGCGCGACTGTGAACGGGTCTAGTACGGATTGATGGGCATGCAGTTATCCGGATTATCACTGCGTCTATCAGATTATTAACGAGTCATCACACCCACATAACTTGGGCTACGTGGGTTGGGGGGTTGTGGGAGGGGGAGAAGGGGGGTGAGAGGGAGATTGAAAGAGCGGGGATGAGGGGAGGGGAGGGGAGGTGGGAAGAAGGGGGGGAGAAGGAGATTGAAAGGGGGGAGGTGGGGAGAGGGGGGGTGAGAGGGAGATTGATAGGGGGAGGTGGGGAGAGGGGGGAAAGGGAGACTAAAGGGGGGGAGGGGGGAGGAGAAGGGAGATAAGATGGCAAGAGGGGGATTGGAAAAGGAGGTTGATGGGGGGGGGGGAGGTTAAAGATGGGAGGGTTGGCAGGGAAGGAGAAAACCAAGGGAAAGAGAGAAGGAGAAAGGACAAAATAAATGGAGAAGGAAGAAGAAGAGGATGAGAAAACAGAACAAGGAGGAGGAATAAGAGAAGGAGGAAGAAGAAGAAGAGAATGATAAATAAGAGAAGGAGAGAAGAAGAAGAAAGGAGAAAGAGAAGTAAAGGGAGAAACGGAAAAAAATAGAAGAAAAGACGGAGAGGAAAATTGGGGAAGAGAAAGAAAAAAGGAATAAAGAAGAAGAAAAGGAAGGAAAGAGAAAGAGAAAGGGAAAAAAGAGAAAGAGAAGAAGAAAGAAAGAGAAAGAGGAAGAAAGAGAAAAGAAAGAGAAAGAAGAAGAAAGAGAAAGAGAAAGAAAGGGAAGAGAAGAGACGAGAGAAGAGAAAAGAAAGAGAAGAGAGAAAGAGAAGAGAGAAGAGAGCAAAAAGAGAAAAAAAGAGAGAAGAGAGAAAGAAGGAGAAAGAGAAGAAAGAGGAAGAAAGAGAAAGAGGAAGAGGGGAGAAAAGTTATTCTTTCCCTTTCCTCTCTCTCTTTTTTCTCTCTTTTTTGAGAAACTCCCATGTCTTTATTCATTTAACATAATTCATTTATTATATTATTATCATTATTATTACTACAGACAATCTTTTATATTTGCTGCTGTTATTTTCCGTTTTTGTTATTTTATAATTACTGTTATCATTATTATCATTACTACTACTACTACTACTATTATTATTATTATTATTATTATTACTATTATTATTATTATTATTATTATTATTATTGTTATTATTATTATTGGTGTTATCTTTATTATCATCATTACTATCATTATCATTTTTATTATTTCAAATATCTTTATTATGATAGTTACCATTGCTGACATTATTATCATTATTATTATTATGACTATCGTTGTTGTTGTTGTTATTATTAGCTTTATTAGCATCATAGTTATTATATACTATTATCATCATCATTGTCATTATCGATGTTATTATCATTATTATTATTACCATTAGCTTCAATTCTTACCATCCCTTCTATCTATAAAATAATCCCCTTCCACGTACACATATACATGTGTGAGTGTGTGTGTCACTGTACGTATGTACGTGTTGGAAACTCGCATGCAGTACGTATATATAACCCGTATTTTCGAACACCAATTCATCAACTGAAAATGTTAGTCTGTTATTCCCACACTTCTACACCAGCTTCA
>NC_051389.1:56177022-56179522 GCF_015228065.2 Penaeus monodon | reverse complement strand
CCATCCCCCCATCCACCCCCTCTTTCCACCCCCTTTTCCCCTCCATCCCACCTCCTCCCCCCTCCCAATCCCTTTCCATCCCTCCTCCATCCCCTTCCTCCTTCTCCCCCCCCCCACCCCGTTCAATTTCCCCTCTCCTTCCCCCTTTTCCGTCCCCCCCCCCCTCGCCGTCTCCTCCTCTCCCCTCATTCGCACAGCAAGTGATTCGCTCTGTCGAATCCCGGTCTACAAATGATTCTTTATTCCACGGGACAGACTGACGGCTGGATCTTCCTCTCGCGTTCGGGACAAAGAAAGAGAGAGGGGAAGAGAGAAAAGAGGGAAGAGAGAAAAGAGGGGAGAGAGAAAAGAGGGGAGGGAGAGGAGGGGGGGCGGGAGAAAAGAGGGAAGTGAGAAAAGGGGGAAGGGAGAGGAGGGGAAGAGAGAAAAGAGGGGAGAGAGAAAAGTAGGGAGAGAAAAGAAACGGGAAAGGAAGGAGGGGAAGAGAGAAAAGAAAGGAAAGGAAAACGAGAGACACGCGGAAATGACAACACGCGCACACAGACAAACACACTCGGAAACATCTACTAGTATAGAAGCATTTCCTCTCGGACATACACGCCGTTGGTCCATGTGCACCACACACTCCGCAGAACAGCAACACACTACACCACACAAAACACACACACACACACACACACACACACACACACACACACACACACACACACACACACACACACACACACACACACACACACACACACACACATACACACACAAGCGCGCGCGCACGCTTAACTGTAAAATAAAATTTAAAATTAATAATTGGAAAAAGGAATAAATGAATGTGTGTGTGTATAGATAGATGGATAGACAGATAGATAAATAGGTAGATAGACAGATAGATAGATAGATAGATAGATAGATAGATAGATACAAATATAGAAAGGTAGATAGACCAATGAACGGATAAACGGATAGAATAAACAAGTAAACAGATACACGAAAAAGAAAGAAAAAAAAGAAAAAAAGAGAAAAGGGAAAAAAGAAAGAAAGAGAAAGGGAGAAGAAAAGAGAACTGGAAGAAGGAGGAAGAAAAAGAAAAAAAGGAGAGAAAGGAAAGAAAGAAAAAAGAAAGAAGAAAGGAAGAAAGAAAAAGGAAAAGAAAGGGGGAAAAGAAAGGTAGAAGAACGAAAGAGAAACCAAGAAAGAAAAAAAAAAAAAAAAAAAAAAAAAGGAAAAAAAAAAAAAAAAAAAAAAAAAAAAAATCCCCCTTCCATGGAAGGAAAAAAAAAAAAAAAAATAAAAAAAAAAAAAAAAAAAAAAAAAAAAAAAAAAAAAAAAAAAGGAAAAAAAAAAAAAAAAAAAAAGAAAAACAAAAAAAGAAAAAAAAAAGAGAAAAAAAAAGGGAACAAGAAAGAGGAAAAAAAAAAAAAAAAAAAGGAAGAAAAAAAAAAAGAAAAAAAAAAAGAAGGAAAAAAAAAATAAGGGGAAAAAAAAAATGGGGAAAAAAGAAGAAAGAAAGGAGAAAAAGAAAGGAAAGAAGAAAGAAAGCAGAAAGGAAAAAGGGAAAGAAAGAAAGAAGAAAGAAAGAAGGAAAGAAAGAGGTGGGGAAAGGGGAAAAAGAATAAGAAAGAAAAGAAAGAAAAAAAAAAAAAAAAAAAAAAAAAAAAAAAAAAAAAAAAAAAACAAAAAAAAAAAAAAAATAAAAAAAAAAAAAATACTATATATATATATAGATATTTATATATATTATATATATAATATATATTATATATATATGATAGATATATAGATATATATATATATATATATATATATATATATATATAAACCAGTTCTCACAGATTCCATTATAATTTTCCCTTTGAAGATGGAGCCTAAACCATCAAGCTCGTTAAATGGGAGAGCAGTTCGCTTGTTTTGCGAGGGTCATTGGCAAGACCAGATAAGGGTTGACGGGTGGGAAAGTGCGAGTTGTCTGAGGGTGAGAAAAAACACATTATTCTTGGTGTGGGGAAGTCCCCCCTTACCTAACAAAAGGGTGTTGTGAGATAATTGTGTGGTGTTGTGGGTGGTTGTGGAGAGAGGGATAAGGGTGTTTTGGATGGGTGTGTTGGGTTGTGTGTGTGTGTGTTTGTGTGTTGGGTTTGTGTGTGTGTGTGTTTGCGTGTTGGGTTTGTGTGTGTGTGTGTTTGTGTTTGTGTTTGTGTGTGTTTTGTGTGTTGGGTGTATGTGTTTGTGTGTTTATGTTGGGGGTGTTTGTTTGTTTGTGAATGTGTGTTGGGTGGGTGTGTGTGTTTGTAGGGTGCGTCTGTGTGTGTGTTCTCTCAGTATCTCCTTAGCTCTTTATGATTATCTCATTCTTGGATTGGAAACACCTAGACGGTTACCTCGTACATACGGCCCAGATTACTCCCTAGGCTGCCTAGGTGGCTGCCCTCCCAGGGTTAAGAACTGCAGCGCGGGGCTCCGCGACCCGTCTTCCTCCCACGGACACAATCAACTAAGACCATCC
>NC_051389.1:56158696-56163696 GCF_015228065.2 Penaeus monodon | reverse complement strand
AATAAAAAATAAATAAATAAATAAATAAATGACGCAAATTTTGTTGAAAAAATAATAGTAATAATAAGAAAAAAATATGAAAAAAAAGTGCAAATGAAAAAGCGAAAGAAAGAAGGGAAAACAAAACTTCGATTTTATTATCATTATCATTTTATTATCATTTTTGTTTTTTGTCGATCTCTTATACACACGATAATCTGTCTTTTTCCATTTCTCTCTCTCTATCCTTCTCTCTCTCTCTCCCTCCCCTCCCCTCCATTCCCTTCCCCTCCCCTCCTCTCCTTCATTCTCCCCTCCCTTCTCCTCCTTCCCCTCCCCTCCCTCCCCTCCCCTCCCTTCCCCTCCCCTCCCCTCCTTTCCCCTCCCCTCCCCTCCTTTCCCCTCCCCTCCCCTCCTTCATTCCCCCCTCCCCCCCCCCGCACCATCTGACGTGTCGCGGATGTGCTGACGAAGCTCGAAGGGAAAGAGAGGGGAAAGAAAGGGGAAGAGGAGGAGGGAAAAAAGGGTAGGAGAGGAGATGAAGGGAAAGGAAGAAGAGGAAGAGGAGGAGAAAGGGGAAAGGGAAAAGGGGAAAAAGGGAGAGGAGGAGAAGGAGAAGAAACAAAGAGAGGAGGAAGAGGGGAAAACAAAGAGGGGAAAGAGGATGGAGAGAGAGAGAGAAGGAGACGAGAGGGAAAAGGCAAGATGGATAAAGGGGAAGAGGGAGAGAAAGAGGAGTAAGGAATAAGGAGGAGTAAGAAAAAGACTATCGAAAAAGAGAAAGAAAATGAAATGAAAGAAAAAGAAAAAAAACGAAGAAGAAATAACACAAGAAGATCATCAAATACATAATAACAACAACAAAAGCAGAAACAAAAAAACACAGAAAAAAGACAGAAAGAAAGAAAAAAGAAATATGGAAATAATTACTTAGGCCTAAGAAAGGGGCATAGGCCTACGTGTATTTCCAGCCTCTTTCGTGTTTTTTGTACAAGCGGAGGAAAACGAAAGGGGAAAAAAAGCTAACGAAAAAAATAGCGAAAGAGATGAGAGGTAAATATTTCCTGTTGTTATCTTCATTATCTTCATTATTATCTTTGTTATTATTGCTATTATTATTGTGGTTATCATTATCATTATTACTATTACTACTACTATTAATATTATTATTATTATTATCATCATCATCATCATCATCATCATCATCATCATCATCATCATCATCATCATCATCATCATCATCATCATTATCATTATCATTATCATTATCATTATCATTATCATTATCATTATCATTATCATTATCATTATCATTATCATTATCATTATCATTATCATTGTCATTGTCATTGTCATTGTCATTGTCATTGTCATAATTTTGTCTTTATTATTATCATTTATTATTATTTTTTTTATTATTATCATTATTATTACTATTATCATTATTATTATTATTATTATTATTATTATTATTATTATTATTATTATTATTATTATTATTATTATTATTATTATTATTATTATTATTATTATTAATATTATCATTATAATCATCATCATTATCTTCTATATCTATGGTCATCGTTCTAATCTTTATTATCTTCAGAGTTATCATTGTCACTGCCAGTTTTAACTTTGTTATCATTATATAATCAAGTCAAGATCAATCAGCCAATTAGATATTGATTTGACAATGATAGGGTTGATTGACTGGGTGGGGGTTGGGGGAGGGGGAAGGGAGGGAGGTAAGGGAGAGAGAGGGAGGGGGTGATGATGAGATAGGGGGTAAGGGAAGGGAGGGAGAGGGAGGGAGAGGGAGGGTGTTGGTGAGGCAAGGGAGGCGGGAAGGTAGGGGAGAGGGAGGGGGTGTTGAGACAAGGGAAATGGATTTTAAAGGGTAGTAGTCATACAAGGGGAGGGAAGGGAGAGGAGGAAGTGGGGGCGTGAAACAAGGGAGGAGGTAAGGAAAGGAGAGGAGGGAGAGGGAGGGTGTTATAGTGAAGGGAGTGTAAGGTTTGGGTAATACGCCTCCCTTACCTCCGCCCAGGGAGGGACGGAGGTAAGGGAGGGGAAGGGAGAGGAGGAGGGGGGCATAGAGGACGTACCTATAGGAAAGGGAGGACAAAGGACGAAGGGAGAGAGAGAGGGAGAGGGGAGGGAAATATGAGTTGGGGGAAAGGTGGGGAAACGTGATGAGAGAAATAAGGCAAGGTAGGAAAATGAGCTAAGGGAAGGGATAGGTAAGGGGCAGGGAAGTGAGGGAGGAAGGAAAGGAGGGAGGGAGGGAGGAAGAGAGGAAGAAAGAAAGGAGGGAAGTGACGAACGGAGGGAATGGCAGAAAAGGGAAAAGAAGGAGAGGGAAAAGACGGAAAGGAGATGTGAAGAAAGGGAGTAAATGGAAGATAATAAAGGAAGGAGATAGATAACGGCAGAGAAAGGAAGGAAGGGAGGAAAGGAGGAAAGAAGGAAGGAAGGGAGGGAGGAAGAGAAGAAAGGAGGGAGGGAGGGAGGAAGAGAGGAAAGGAGAGGGAGGAAGGAATGAAGAGAGAGAAGGAAGAGAGGGAGGGAAGGGAGGGAGGGTCGGGAGAGGAAACATGATGGGGTTATGATCAGTCGTTCATTTACCACACATTGTAACGGCAGTGTAAACAACACAAGCATAATTGCAGGTCGTAATTGGTCCGTGTTCACTATTACTCGTACACTGTAAACACTTCGAGGAGTTGATATTGGTTGCTGTGGCGAGAGGGGGGGGAGGAGGAGGGGGAAGAGAAATAGGAAGAGGAGGAGGAGAGAAAGACGTAAATAGGAAGATGAGGAGGAGGAGAGGAAGGAGGCGGGAGAAGAGGAGGGATAGGAGGAAGGAGGGGAAGAGGAGAAGGAGGAGATGGAGAGAGAAGAGGAGGAAGAGGAGTAGGAAGAAGAGGAGGAAGAGGAATAGGAATAGGAGGAGAAGGAAGAAATGGACATAGAATGGAAGATGAGGAGGGAGGAGGAGCAAGAATAAGCGTAAGAAGAAGACGGAGAGGAGAAATGAGAAAAGAGGGAGATAAAATAAGAAAGAAAAGGAGTAAGATGAAAGGAGAAAAGATAAAAGGGAGAAGTTAAAAAAAACGGGAAAACGAGAAGAGAAAAAGGGAAAAAAGGAAAGGAGATAATGAAAGAAAATAAGAAATAGAAGAGGAAAAAAATAAAAATAAGAAAAAAAAATAGAAAAAGGAGAATAGGAAGAAAGCGAAGAGGAAACACATGCCGATAATTTCACGTGGGATTTCATCTTTTGATTTGAAAATGGAAGTTAAAACATTACGCTCGACGTCTCTCTAGAAGGGAAATGGCAGATTCTTCAGACGAAATTAAATGACATGTTTCTCTCCCATTCACTCTAGATATCTGTTCCCGTTAGTTTATCATCGCAATAGCTAGGAAACCTCACCTATCTCCTCCCCTCTCCCCCCTCCCTCCCTTCCCGCCTAATCTCCTCCCCCCCTCCCTCCCCTCCCTCCCTTCCCTCTCTTCCCTTCTCCCTCCCTTCCTAAGCCTCCTCTTCTTCTTCCCTTCTCCTTCCCTTCCTAACCCTCCTCTCTCCCTCATCCTCATCCTTCCTTCTCTTCCCACTCCTATTTCCTTCCCTCCCTCCCCTTCCTCCCTCCCCATCCCCTACCTCCTCCCCTCTTTTCCCTCTCTTCTTTACCTTGATTTATAAGCTTCATCAAACCTCATGACGGCAAGCAAATCTAACAGACATTCTACGAAATGCTAATAATATTCATTATCATAATAATGATAATAATAATAATAATAATAATAATAATGATAATAATAATGATAATAATAATGATAATAATAATGATAGTAGTAATAATAGTAACAATAATAATAATGATAATGGTAATGATAATAATGATAATGATAAGAAAAACAACAATGATGATAATGATAACAATAACAACATAATAACAGTAATCATAATAGTAATGATGATAAGATACTCTTCCTCGAAAATAAAAATATATATATAGTATAAACATATTGAAAAAATATATATATAGAATTATATATATATATATATATATATATATATATATATATACATATAGATATATGATAAGGGTAATTATTATGATATATATTATATATAATATATATATAGATATATATATATAGATATTATATGAGAGATATGTATAGATATAGATATATAATATATGATATAGTATATAATATATAATATGATATATATATATATATATATATATATATATATATATATATGTATTTATGTATATTTGTATATATGTATATATTTTTATATATATATATGTATATTTTTATATATAGTATATATATATATATATATGTATATATGTATAATATATATATATTATATTTATAATATATATATAATATATATATATATATATATATATATATCTCACGTGTGGGGTTAAATCTGAAAGTGTAAGTGTATATTTTTGTGTATGTGTGTATGTGGGTGTTTGTGTATGTTTAAGTGTGTGTATGTGCGCGCGCGCCTGCGTGTATGTATGTGCGTGTGTACGTGTGCGTGCGTAGATGTGTGTATGTATGTAGACACGTGCATATACCTCCGAAAAACATTAGTGAAATTGATGAGTCATTTAGTAATATCCACAAAAAGCAAGTAGAGATATGTTAATAGCCCAAAGCCGATTAATCATTTTTGTAACTGACTCTTTGTAGTTCGTAAAACCATTTCTTTACAACTTTCAGTTTTATTTTAAAGACTGAATCATCGTTCTCATAAAGACATTTCAGTATCATGATTTTAAGATACTCAAAGATAATTATATTACAGTTATAGCTGCATCGCAATACCTCAGCCTATCACGTGACTTATGAAAACCTATCCCCAATTCCTCCCCCTCCCTCCCCTTCCCCTCCCTCCCCACCCACTTGTCCCTCCACCCCTTCCTCCTTCCTTCCTTCTTCCCCCTCCCCTTCCCCTCCCTCCCCACCCTCTTGTCCCTCCACCCTTCCTC
>NC_051389.1:56139923-56146096 GCF_015228065.2 Penaeus monodon | reverse complement strand
GTAATGTTTGGTGTATGTGTGTATGTGTGTGTGTGTGTGTGTGTGTATGTGTGTGTATGTATGTGTGCGTGTGCGTGCGTGTGCGTATGTGTGTGTATTTATGTATGTACGTCTATTCTTGCACGTGTGCGTCCCTAATCCTGATAAAATACGTGCAATAAAACTCCGTAAATAAAGAAAAGGAACGAGGGAACGGAGGGAAGGGAAAGAAATGGCGAAGAACGAAGTTAGTAGATGGAGATAAATGACGATTAGAAAGCGGGGGAAAAGAACAGAAAACGAAAAGGTATTTAAGAAAGGTTAAAAGTCATTTATTCACATTAAATCTTTGTTTCCGTTAAATTAGGTAGTAAAATATGCTCTTAATGTCATCATAATGTTTTAAAACCTAGATGACAATAATGTTATTATAATTCCAACCGTTCTCAACTTCATAATCGTTATCATCATCATCCTTTTGACTTTTTGATGCCGATAAGATCAAAATCACTAAGGATAATATTATCATCACCATTTTTCTTATCAGTATCATCACCATCATCTTTTTTGCCATCACTTCCATCTTCCCAATTCCATCTGATAACCATTATCTCACCATTATATCACCATCATCACTATCATTCTCATCTTCTCATCACTTCCTCCTACTCCTCTTTATCACTTTTATGCTCATCATCCTAACCTTCTCTTTATCACTAAAATCATCACTGCGTATTTTATCACTATCATTACATCTTCCTCCCTCACATTCACCACATGTTACATCACTATCCTGCTCCGTCCTCATCATCTCTCCCTAAACCGCATCATTGTCCTCGTCATAAACATCATTATCATTATCACCAGTATCACTCTCACCATTCTCATCCCTTCACCATCCTCGTTATCATCACCATCATCATCATCATCACCATCACCACTACCACCACCATCATCATCACCATCACCACTACCACCACCATCATCCATCACCCCCTTCATCATCATCATCACCATCATCATCATCCCCCTCATCACCACCATCATTATCATCAACATCACCACCACCATCCCCCTCATTACCACCATCATCACCATCATCACCACCATCATTATCATCAACATCACCACCACCATCACCACCATCCCCCTCATCATCACCATCATCACGAAAGGGAGTCACGGAGCTTTATCAGAAAAAAACAAAAGGAATGATCATTTATCTGTCTTTTATCATTTAATCGGTCTTCATTACGATTCACTTTTTGCGCTGTCCGATTGTGTTTACATTTTTATGAATGGGGGCTCTCGTGTGGGGGGGGGGGAGCGAGGTGTGGGGGGGGGGGGGGGGGAGGTGTGTGGGTGAGGGGGGGAAGTAGGGGGGAGGAGTGTGTGTGTGGGGGGGGGGGGGGGGTGAGGGGGGGAGTGTGTGTGTGTGGGGGTGAGGTGTGTGTGGGGGGGGAAGTAGGGGGGAGGAGTGTGTGTGTGTGTGTGTGTGTGTGTGTGTGTGTGTGTGTGTGTGTGTTTGTGTGTGTGTGTATGTGTGTCCCTCTCTCTCTTTAAATTTCTCTGTCACTGTTTCTCTGTCTTTCTCTCTCTCTCTGCCTCTTGCTTTCTATTTCTGTCTTTGCCTTTGTCTGTTTGTCTGTCACTGTTTCTCTCTGTCTTTTTGACTATCTCTCTTCCCTCTCTTTTTATCACTCTAAATGTGTCTGTCTACCTTTCGATCAATTTTTCTCTCTGTCTCTATAATGATAATGATGATGATAATGATGATAATAATGATATTGCCAATACTAACAGTGATAACAACAACAACAAAAATAAAATGAAAAAGTTATAAAAAATTTTTTGAAAATAAAAACTATATAAAAATATAATAGTATAAGTAGTAGTAGTAATTATAGTAGTATATAAAAAATTAATAAAATAATAATAAATAATAAAATAATAATAATAAAAATAATAATAAAAACACAAAAACATATAATAAAAATAATTTAAAAATGACTGATAATAGATTCACAACGACATAAAATGCATTAAAAATTAAATATCTAATTTCAAAAAATAATCACAACAAAATTAGTAACCAGAAGGGAAAAGGCAATAAACAAAAATCAGAGAAATGAAAAACAAACACAGACAAGCATAAACCACACATAGTTACGTTATGAAATTACTCTTAACTTTCACTTAGACCCACATGAAAAGCACTGGCGTGATTTATGTGACAACTGGGTATTAAAAAAATAGAACAAAACTTTTTTTTTTTATTTTCTCTTCTTACTCTTTTCTCCTCTCTCTTCTCTCGTTCTCTCTTTTCGTCTCTCTCTCTCGCCTCTTCTCTCCTCTTCTCTCTCTCTCTCTCTCTTTCCTCTCTCTCCCTCCCTTCTCTCCTCTCTCTCTTTCTCTCTCTCTCCTCTCTCTCTCTCTCCCTCTCCTCTCTCTCTCTCTCTCTCCTCTTCTTTTCTCTCTCTCTCTCCTCCCCCCCCCCCCTCCCTCCCTCCCTCTCCCCCCTCTCTCTCTCTCTCTCTCTCCCTCTTCCTCTCTCTCTCCCCCCTCTCCCCTCTCTCTCCTTCTCTCTTCTCTCCCTCCCCCCCCCCTCTCTCTCTCTCTCCCCTCCTCCCCTTTTCCTTTTCCCCTCTCTCTCTCTCCTCCTCTCCCCTTTCCCCCCCTTTTTCCCCCTCTCCCCTCTCTCCCCCTTTCCCCTCTCCCCTTTTTCCCCCCCTCCCCTTCTCTCTCTCTCTCTTTTCTTTCCCCCCCTCCCTCCTCTCCTTTTCTCCTCTCTCTCCCTCTCTTTCCCCCCTCCTCCCCCCCTCTCTCTTTCTTCCCCCCTTTTTTTTTTTTTTTCTCTCTCTCCTCCCTCCCCTTTTTTCTCCTCTTCTTTTCCTCTTCTCCTTTTCTCCCTCCTCCTCTCCCTTTTTTCTCCCTTTTTCCCCTCCTCCCTCTCTCCTCCTCCCCTTTTGGTCTCTCTCTCCCCTCCTCTCTCCTCTTCTCCCCCCTCTCTCTCCTCTCTCTCTCTCTCTCTCTCCTCCTCTCTCTCTCCCCCTCTTTCTCCCCTTTTTTCTCTCTCCCTCCCTCCTCCTTTTTTCTCCTCTCTCCCTTTTTCTCTCTTCCTCCCTTTCCCCCTTTTTTTCCTCCCCCCCCTCTCTCTCTCTCTCCTCCCCTCTCTTTTCCCCCCCTCCTCTCTCTCTCTCTCTCTCTCTCCCCCTCTCCCCTTCTCTCTCTCCTCTCTTTTCCGTTTTTTTCTTTTGAAAAATTTCTTTAAAAGTAAATGAACCCTTGATTTTTTGGTTTCTTTATTATTTTTCGTTTTTTTCTTTCTTTCTTTTTTTTTTCTTTGTCTCTTTCTTTATATATTTGTATTGTTCTTTCCCTCTTTCTCTCCCTGTTATTTTTCTTCATCTCTCTTTCTCTTTTATTCTTCTTTCATTCTTGCTTCTGTCTTTTGCTTGTTTCTGATTCTATTTATTTCTTTTCTTGTTCTTTGTTCTTTGTCCCCACCTTCTTTATCTTCTTTACCTCTTTTTTTTTTTCGGGGTTTGATTCTCCCCTTTTTCTTTTTTTTCCTTTTTTCTCTTTTCTCTTTTTTATCTCTCTCTCTCTCTCTTTCTCTTTTTCTTCCCTTTCTTCTCTTTTACATTCTTTTTCCATTTGTTTTCTCTCTAGTTCTCTAATTTTTTTTTTTTTTTTTTTTTACTATTCTTCTTCTTCTTCTTCTTTTTCTTCTTAATGTCATTTTTTTTCTTTTCTTCTTTAACAAGGATACTGAAAATGACAATGATTACTATACTGATAATGACAATGATTACTATGCTGATAATGACAATGATTACTATGCTGATAATTCCATTATCAATAAGATTAATGAGAATTACGATAGCAAAAGTAATGATGATGATAACAGTATTAATGGTAATTATGATGACGATAACCGTAATAGCAGTAATAGTAATAATGATAATAGTAATAGTAACAATGGTAGCAATAGCAGTTGCTACCATTGATAATAAGGGTAACAATAGTAATAAAAAGTAAAACCAAAAAAATTTTTAATAATAATGTTTATTAAAAATAATAATGATTATGAGAATAAAAATCGTAATAATGAAATTAAATAATGTCATAAATAATAGTTTAAAATTTAAAAATAAGCTAAGAATAAAAATAAAAAATCAAATAATAATATAATATAATAAAAATTTAAAAATAATAATAATAATAATAATAATAATAATAATAATAATAAATAATAATAATAAATGATAATAATAAAGACAAAATAATAATAATAATGATAATGATAATGATTATCATTAGCAGTAGTAGTAATTGCAGCAGTTTTAGTAGTATCATCATTATCATAATCACATCATTATCACGAACATCATCATCAATAATAGTAATTATCCTAATGACATATGACAATGGTAATGACATCAATAAAAAAAAAATACAAATGTCCCTTTACCTAATCACATCTTATAACGACCCCTTTTAAAAAGAAAAAAACCAAAGGGGCCCATCAAGGAAACAATTAAACACACAATCAACAATGAACGCAGAGGCATAGAAAACGGGAATAAGAAAACGAGACGACCCACCCAAAAAAAAAAACGGGAAGATTTTGAAAGAGAAAATGAAAACGTAATGAAAAAGAAGAAGAAGATGAAAAAAAAAATAAAATAAAATAAAATTCTCATTTAACAGTGTACATGGTAAGGCCTTTATCTGCCGCTTTATTGCTATCAGTGATCGTAAAAACATCATTTTCAGCGGAATCAGTGACACTCCAAATGAAGGCTTTAGCCTGATAACCCATAATGAAATGTGTAATTAGCCAAGAGTGCTTTATCATTGGTGTTTACAGTGGTGTTTCGCGCAGGAATTTCAGCAGTTGATGTTTAGTGTGGGTGATTATTTCGAAAGGGGGGAGAGGGAGGGAGTGGTGGAGAAGGGGAAAGGAGGGGGAGGAGGGGGGAGGGGGGAGGAATGGGAGGAAAGGAAGGGGTTTAAGGGGAGGTGGTGAAGGGAGAGGGGGGGGGAGGGGAAGGGGTAAGGGGTGGTGGGGAAGGGAGAGGGGGGAGGAGGGAAGGGGGTAAGGGGTGGTGGTGAAGGGAGAGGGGGGAGGAGGGGAAGGGGGTAAGGGGTGGTGGGTGAAGGAAGACGGAAGGGGAGGTGGGGAATGGTAGGGGGGAGGGGAGGGAAGGGGGGGGGGAAGGGGGGGGAGGATGAGTGAGGACCAAGGAGGAGGAAGGAATAGGGGGGTGGAGGAGAAGGGGGAGGAGATAGAGGGGAGAGGAAGAGAAGGAGGAGGGTGGGGAGAGGAGGAGAAGGAAGAGGGGATAGAGGGAAGGGGAGGAGAAGGAAGAGGGGATAGAGGGGAGAGGATGAGAAGAGAGAAGGAGATAGATGAAAGAGAGGGGGAGTAGGAGGTAGAGAAGATGAGGGAAGGGGTTAATAAAGTGGTGGAAGGGATGAAAAGGGAGAGGGGAAGGGGAAAGGAATTGG
Organism: Penaeus monodon; assembly: GCF_015228065.2. Taxonomy (NCBI): domain Eukaryota; kingdom Metazoa; phylum Arthropoda; class Malacostraca; order Decapoda; family Penaeidae; genus Penaeus; species Penaeus monodon. The sequence goes on along the minus strand of NC_051389.1, from coordinate 56,140,603 downwards.
CAAACTTGATGAAAGGGGGAGGAAAGGAAGAGGACAGAGGAGGAAGGAATAGTTGGGGGAGGAGGAAGAGAGAAATGGAGAAGAAAGGACGGGGATGAAGGGGAAGAGATGGAGAATGAGGAGAGAAGGGGATGGAGAAGTGTGATGGAGGGAGGTGGGGAGGGAGAAAATAGAGATGAAGGAAAGAGGAATGGTGGAGGAACACTGGAGTTGGGGGGGGGGTGAGAGGAGGACGGAAAGAGAGTCCCTCCTTGTATTCCCTCTATCTCTCCTATTATCTCTATTTCCCTACCATCTCCCTCCCTTCATTCCCTCCGCCCTCCTCCATCTCCTCTTTCATCTCCATCTTCCTATCTCCCTCCCTCTATAACCTCTATTCCATCTCCTTTTTTCATCTCCATCTCCCCATCTCCCTCCCTTTATTCTCTTCTCTCTCCTTTTCCTTTTTGAACTCATCTTCCCTATCTCCCTCCCTTCCTCTATCCTCATCTTTCATCTCCATCTTCCCTATCTCCCTCCCTTTATTCCCTCCTCCACCTCCTCTTTCATCTCCATCTTCCCTATCTCCCTCCCTTTATTCCCTCCTCCATCCATCATCAGTCACAACAATCATCCTTAAAACACGAAAAAAAAAAAAAGTTACCGAGAGTCAACTAATTCCAAAGGTCATGAGATATTTA
>NC_051389.1:56134923-56137423 GCF_015228065.2 Penaeus monodon | reverse complement strand
CTCCTCCCCTCCCACCATCCCTCCACCCCCCCCCTCCCCTCCCGTTTTACAAATAACTCCTTTATATCATTACCTCTTCTTGAAGAGCAACAACAAAAATATAATGGTAATAATAGTAGTAGTAGTAATAATAATAATGATAATGATAATGGTAATGGTAATGGATAATGGATAATGATGAATGATAATGATAATACGATAACGATAATGATAACGATAAACGATAACAGATAACGATAAACGATAACGATAACGATAACGATAACGATAACGAAAATAACGATAACGATAACGATAACGATAACGATAACGATGATGATAACAAAAAGTTCCCATACAGGGAATTATCATGTCATGTGATTTCGCGGGAGTAATTAGAATATTTTTTGGCCCGTTTCCCACCCGAACGACTCGTATAGGTATCCCGAGGAAAAGAATAGAGGAGATTCGTCGTTCGCATTCGGACGCATCTTTGGCTTCGTTTGTTTTGGCGGGAAAATCTGCGGAGAGGAGTCCGTGCCTCTTATTTTCTTTTATATTTCTTATTTTCCTGCTTGATTTTTTCTTCTTCTTCTTTGTTTGTTTGTTTGCTTTTATATGATTTTTTTTTGGGCGGTCTTTTTTTTTTTACTGTTATTTGTTGTGTTTTATAAGATTTTTGTTGTTGTTGTTGTTTGTTTTTTTTTTTTCTTTTCTTTTCTTCCGCATTTCTTCTATTTTTCGTTCTTTTCTGTTCTTATTCTCTCTCTCTCACATACGTATATGTGTATATGTATATATGTGCACACACACACACACAGCGGGATGAACACTAAACCTACACATTCGCACACACACACACACACACACACACACACACACACACAACACACAACACCACACCACCACACCACACACCTACACACACACACACACACACCCCACACACACAACACAATCACACAATCACACAACACACAACACACACACACACACACACACACACACACACACACACACACACACACACACACAATCACACAATCACACACAACAACACACCAACACACCACACACACACACACACACACACTGGAGAAACACTAAACCCACACATCCGGACACAACTACACAATACACACAGACAATGAAATTTCCGTTCATATATACAACATACATATGCCTAATCCCGTTAACAATCCTCGCATAAGCACATTAAAATCCAAAAAATTTGGAGAAATTCATAAAGCAAATCTGACAATTATAATCTAATTCAACGCACGCAGCCACGCATAAATCAGCTGTTTAATGATTGCGTCACTGAGCTAGACGGGACAACTATACATGCCTGACGCACAATTTGTCTCTTTCGCTCTCTTTCTCCCTCTCTCTCTCTCTCTCTCTCTCTCTCTCTCTCTCTCTCTCATCTCTCTCTCTTCTCTCTTCTCTTTCTCTCTCCTTCTTCTCTCTCTCTCCCTCTCTCTCTCTCACTATCTATCTATCTATCTGCCTGTCTGTCTGTCTGTCTGTCTCTTCTTCTGTATGTATTCTCGCTTCTCCTCCCCCCCTCTCTCTCTCTCTCTTCTCTCTCTCTCTCTCTTCTCCTCTCTCCTCTCCTCTCTCTCTCTCTCTTCTCACTCTCTCTCTCTCTCGTCTCTTCTCTTCCTCTCTTCTCTCTCTCTCGTTCTCTCTCTCTCTCTCTCTTCTCTCCTCTCCCTCTCCTCTCTCTCTCTCTTCTTCCTCTCTGTCTATCTCCGTTCTCTGTCTCTCTATGTCTCTGTGTCTGTCTTTTTCTCTCTCTCTTCTTTCTCTCTCTATTCCTGTCTCTCTTCCTTCTCTTCATCCTCTTCTTCTTCCCTCTTCGTCCCACTCCTCTTCCTCCTCTCCCTTCTCTCTTCCTCTCTTCCTCCTTCTCCTCTCCCTCTCTATTCTCTCTCTCCTCTCTCTCTTCTCCTCTCTCCCTTCCTCCCTCTTCCTTCCCTTCACTCCCCTCCTCCTTCTCCTCTCTTTTCCATCCTCCCTCTTCCTTCTCTTCTCTCCCTTCCTCCTTCCTCCTTCCCCTCTCTCTCCTCCTCCCTCTTCCTTCTCTTTTATCCCCTCCTCCTCCTTTTATTTCCCCTCCTCCTCCCTCCTCCTTCCCCTCTCCCCTCTCTCCTTTTTAACCATTTAAATCATGAACTTCATTTATTTTGCTCTTCTGAGACTCGTCTGAGAAAATAAAATAATATAGCGTTTCATAATATTTCTTTTTCTCTCTCTTTCTTTCATTCTCTTGTCTTTTCTTTTCGTTTTTCATTCGTTGATATATCTATTTATTTATTCACTGACTTTTTTTTCCACTTTTTCTTCGCAATGGAAATCATTTAATGGTTGATAAATATTGATAAACTGATGAATAACAAAACAATGTTTTACATAGAAAAATATCTTTATTATAAGTTTCATTTCGATGGATATTTTTTTTTTTAATTTTGTTTTTGCCCTTTCTCACTCTTCCGTTCTTCGACTTATCATCAATTTT
>NC_051389.1:56112423-56117423 GCF_015228065.2 Penaeus monodon | reverse complement strand
CTCTCTCTCTCTCTCTCTTTCTTTCTCTCTCTCTCTCTCTCTCTCTCTCTCTCTCTCTCTCTCTTCTCTCTCTCTCTCTCTTCTCTCTCTTTTCTCTGGCTACCATTACTATTTACATATATATATATTATATATACTGATATATAGTTATATAGAATTATAAATTAATATGATTATTAATATATGTGAACATAAGATAAATATATATATGTATCTATCTATTTACTATTATTCTATACTCTCTATCTACTATCTTTACATATATATATATATATATATATATATATTATATATATATATATATATATATATATATATATATATATATAACATATATATATATATATATTTTTTATATATAAATATTTTCATATATGCATATATATGTGTTTTATGTTTGTGGCTGAGTTTGTGTGTGTAATTTATATCTTTATCTATATCTTTCTATCTATCTATCTATTTATATACATGTGTGTACACACACGCACACACACACACACACACACACACACACACACACACACACACACACACACACACACACACACACAACACACACACACACAACACACACACACACACACACCCAAACACAAACACAAACACCACAAACACAACACACACCACACAACACAAACACAAACAAAACAAAACACAACACACACCACCAACACAACACAACACAAACACAACACAAACAAAAACCAAACACACCCACACACACAAACACACACAAACACAAACACACCCCCCAAACCACCACACCAACCACCCCACCACCCCAAACCCCCCAAAAACACAAACTAACCAACCACACACCCCCAAACCCAACAACCAACACACCCCTTTCTTAACTTTTAAAACAAAATTAATCCTCCCGACATCCTGGCTAAAAACGGGGTTTTTGAAGGAAAATTGAAGCTTTGGGGGGGATTTTGGGGGGAATTTTTTGGTAATGGGATTTGGGGGGATAATGGTTGGGGGGGTACAGGGGAGGGTGTTTGGGGATTAAGTTTTATGGAGGGGTTGGTGGGGTAAAGGGGGGAGGTTTGGGTATGGGGAAGGGGGGGTTTTAGTTTTGGTGGTGGGGGGGGATGGTGGGGGTGGGGAGATGGGAGGTGTGGTGGGGAGGGGTGGGGTGGGGGTGGGGGGTGGGTTGGGGGGATGATGGAGATGGTGGTGGTGAGTGGGGATGGTGGTGGTGGGGGTAGAGATGGGGATGGTGTTGGTGGGGATGATGGAGATGGTGGTGGTGAGTGGGGATGGTGGGGGGGGGGAAGGGGGGTGGGGATGGGGGGTGGTGGGATGAGGGATGTGGTTTTAAAGTGAGGGGGGGTGGAGAGGTGGGGGGGATTTGGGTGGTGTGGTGGGGAAATTGGGGTAAATGGTGGTGGGAGGGGGGGGGGTTTGGTGGGGTGATGGAGATGGGGGGGGATTATGGGGGGGTGGTGATGGGGGAGAGGGTGGGGTTTGAGGTGGGGGGTGGAGAAGGGGTGGTGGTGGAGGTTTGGGGTGGGGGGGAATGGTGGGGAGATGGGGGGTTTTTGTGGAGAGGGGTGGAATTTGTTGTTTTTTTTTGGTTGTTTGTTGTTTTTTTTATTTTTTTCTTTTGTTGTTTTGCTTCCTTTTTCTTTGTTGTTTGTTTGTTTGTTCTTATTCTGCGATGTCCTTTTTCTTGGTCTTCAGTTTTTCTTTCTTTTGCAAGTTCTTTCTTGATTTGTGATTTGTCTGTTTATCTGTTTGTCTATCCATAACGTTTGTCTAATCCTCTGTCTATTTCTCCTTTCATCCCTGCTTCTCCCCTCCTCTTCAGTTATCAGATTCCTCTTTCATCCTATTTTCTCCCTCATTCTCCTTACGTCTCTCATGACCCCCCCCCCCATCCCCCTCTCCCTCAAACCTACATTCTCCCCATATTCTCTCGTTATCTCTCTCTCTCTCTCCCTCTTCCCTTCTTCCCTCCCTGTTCCAACTGCTTTTCTCTTCTCTCTCCCTCATTCCGTTCCCTTCTCTCTCCCTCATTCTTTCCCTTCTCTCCCTTTACCGTTTCCCCTTTTCTCTCCCCTTCTTTTCCCCTTTTCTCTCCCCCATTTTCCCTTCTCCTCCCCCATTTTTTCCCCTTTTCCCCTCCCCCATTTCCCCTTTCCCTTCTCTCTCCCTCATTCCGTTCCCTTCTCTCTCCCTCATCCGTTCCCTTCTCTCTTCCCTTTCTCTCCCTCATTCTTTCCCTTCTCTCTCCCTTCTCTCTCCCTCATTCCTTTCCCCTTTTCTCTCCCTCTTCCCTTCCCCTTCCCTCCCTCTTCTTTTTCCTTTTTCCTCCCTCATTCTTTCCCCTTCTCTTCCCTCATCCCCTTTCCCCTTTTCTTCCCCCCTTTTTCCCTTCTCTCTCCCTCATTTTTTCCCTTTTCTCTCCCTCATTCTTTTTCCCTTCTCTCTCCCCCTTCCGTTCCCCTTTTCTCTCCCTCACTTTCCCTTTTTCTCCCTCTTCTTTTTCCCTTCTCTCTCCCTCATTCTTGTTCCCTTCCCTCTCTCCCTCTTCTTTCCCCCTCTTCCCCCCATTCCTTCCCCCTTCCCCCTTCTCCTTCTTCCCCCTTTCCCCCTTCTCTCTCCCTCATTCCGTTCCCTTCTCTCTCCCTCATTCTTTCCCCTTTTCTCCCCCATTCCTTTTTCCTTTTCTCTCCCTTTCCTTTTCCTTCCCTTTTTCCCCCTTCTCCCCCATTCCGTTCCCTTTCTCTCTCCCCTTTCCCTTTTCCCCTTTTTTTCCTTCTCTCTCCCTCATTCCTTTCCCCTTTTCTTTTCCCCCTTCTTTCCCTTTCCTCCCCCATTCTTTCCCCTTTTCTTCCCCCCTTTCCCTTCCCTTCCTCCTCATCCCTTCCTTCCCCTCCCCCTTTCCTCCCCTTCTCTCCTCCTCATCCGTTCCCCCTTTTTCCCCCTTCCGTTTCCCCTTTTCCTCTCCCCCTTCCTTTTCCCCCTTCTCTTTCCCCCCCCCTCATTTTTTCTTCTCTCCCCTCATTCCGTCCCCTTTTCTTCCCTCACGTCCCTTCCTCTCCCTCTTTTCCCCCCTTTCCCTTCTTCCTCCCTCATCCTTTCTTTTTTCTCCCCCATCCTTCCTTCTCCCCCTCCCCCTTCTTTCCCTTCTCCTCCTATCCCTTTTCCCCCTTTTCCCCCCTCATTCCTTTCCTTCTCTCTTCCTTTCCCCCTTTCCCTTTTCTCTCCCTATCCGTCCCCTTTCTCTCCCATTCTTTCCCTTCTCTCTCCCTCATCCTTTCCCTTCTCTCTCCCTCATTTCCCTTTTCTCTCCCCATTCTTTCCCTTCTCTCCCCTCATTCCCCCTCCCTTTTCTTCCCTCTCCCCTTCCCTTCTCTCTCCCTCATCCCGTTCTTCTTTTTTCCTTTTCTTCCCCATCCGTTCCCTTTCTCTCCCTCTTCCTTTCCCCTTTTCTCTCCCTCATTCTTTTTCCCTTTTCTCTCCTCATTCTTCCCTTTTCTCCCCTCATCTTTCCCCTTTTCTCCCCTCTTCCCCCTTTCCCCTTTTCTTCCCTCATCTTTCCCTTCTTCTCCCTCATTCTTTTCCCCTTTTCTTCCCTCTTTTTTTCCCTTCTCCTCCCTCACCCGTTCCTTCTCTCTCCCCATTTTTTTCCCTTCTCTCTCCCCCATTCCTTCCCCTTTTCTCTCCTTTCCGTTCCCTTTTCTCTCCCTCTTCTTTTCCCTTCTCCTCCCTCATTTTTCCCCTTTCCCCCCTCTTTCCCTTTTCCCCTTCCTTCCTTCTCTCCCTCATCCTTCCCCTTTTCTCTCCCCCACATTCCCTTTTCCCCTTTTTCTCCCTATCCCGTTCCCCCTTTTCTCCCTTCCTTTTCCCTTTTCTCCCCCTTCCCTTTTCCTTTTCCCCCTTCTCTCTCCCTCATTCTTTCCCTTCTCTCTCCCTCATCGCCCCTTTTCTCCCTCTTTTTCCCTTCCCTTTCTCTCTCCCCATTCCTTTCCCCTTTTTCTCCCATTTCCCTTCCCCTCTCTCCCTCACCTTCTTCCCTCCTCTTTCCTTTTCCCCTTCTCCCCACCTTCCCCTCCCCCTCTCTTTCCCCTTTCCCCCCCCCCCTTCCTTCCCCCTTTTTCCCTTCCTCCCCCATTTTTCCCTTTTCTTCCCCCAGCCCTTTTTTTCCCCTTCCTTCCCTTCCTCTCCCCCATTCTTCCCTTTTTCCCCCCCCCTTTCCCCCCACCCCTTCCCCTCTCCCTATTTCCCCTTCCTCCCCATTTTTTCCCTTCCTCTCCCCCATCCCGTTCCCCCCTTTCCCCATCCGCCCCCTCTTCCCCGTTCTTTCCCTTTTTTCCCCACCCGTCCTTTTTCTCCCACGTTTCCCCTTCCCTCCCCTTTCCCCTCCCCTCCCCTCTCCCACCCCCCTTTTCTTCATTCCTTTTCTTTTTCCCTTTCCGTCCCCTTCCCCCCCCCCCTTCCTCTCCCCCCCCCCCCTCTCCCCCCACCCTCCTCTCCCCCCCCCTCCTCTCCCCCCCCCTCCTCTCCCCCCCACCCTCCTCTCCCCCCATCCCCCCTCCCCTCCCACCCACCCCTTCCTCCTCTTCTCCCAAACGGATAAGGGTGAAAATCAAGAGGAAATTAACGCGATTCGTGCCTTACGGTTCGCACACCCCCGTCCGCTGTTGTGGATATATACAGTGGATTGCAAACTTGCACGGGTAATCTGCAGAGATATGGTTTAATGCCGCGAGTTAGGGAGGCTGCGTTAGATCTCTCTCTCGCTCTCTCTTATCGCCCAGATGGGGGATTTGTGTCCGTCTGTCTTTGTTTATCTGCCTTGGTTTATCTGCCTGTCTTTGTCTCTCTCTCTCTCTTTTTTTCTTTTCATTGTTTTGCTCGAATTCTCTTTGTCTGCCTCTCTCTCTCTCTCTCTCTCTCTCCCCTCTCTCTCTCTCTCTCTCTCTCTCTCTCTCTCTCTCTCTCTCTCTCTCTCTCTCTCTCTCTCTCTCTCTCTCTCTCTCTCTCTCTCT
>NC_051389.1:56099923-56104923 GCF_015228065.2 Penaeus monodon | reverse complement strand
CTCTATCTCTCTCTCTCTCTCTCTCTCTCTCTCTCTGCTTATTTGTCTGTTTGTCTATTGTCTATCTATCTATCTATCTGTCTGTACAATTATCTATTTACCTATCTATCTACTTCTCTCTCTCTTTCTTTCTCTCTCTCTCTCTCTCTCTCTCTCTCTCTCTCTCTCTCTCTCTCTCTCTCTCTCTCTCTCTCTCTCTCTCTCTTTCTCCTCTCTCATCTCTCTCTCTCTCTCCTCTCTCTCCCTCTCCTCCCTCTCTCTCTCTCTCTTCTTCTCCCTCTCTCTCTCCTCTCTCTCTCCCTCTCTCTCCTCTCTTCTCTCTCCTCTTCTCTCTCTCTCTCTCCCCCTCTCTCTCTCTTCTCTCCTCACCTCTCTCTTTCTCTCTCTCCTCTCTCTCCCCTCTTTTCTCTCATCTCTCTCTCTCTCTCTCTCTCTCTCTCTCTCTCTCTCTCTCTCTCTCTCTCTCTCTCTCTCAATTTCGCCCCCTGTGATTTTTTGAGGGGGGGGGGAGAAGGGGTCAGAATGATGAAGCGAAATCGGTTTTAGAGAATGTCTGACCAACTTGCTTATACACACACAGGTACACACACACGCATACACACACACACACACACACACACACACACACACACACACACACATACACACACACACACACACACACACACACAATGAATATCCCATTATAAACCCTCTTCCATTGCCTCTTTTATTAATTTTTAACTTATAATCTGAACCTTACCGCAATCCCAGTCTCATTGAAATCAACTCAAGGGATTAAACTAAAAAAAAAAAAAAAACATCTAAATTGTAACTCTTTCCGGAAAAAAAACTTTAAAGTAACCTCGGAAATCTGAGGTAGTTCAGATTCTAAAAAAAAAAGTGGACTCTAGATGGACATTTTTTTTTCTTTTTTATCCTTCAACGATGATGGTCCTGAGGTCGTCACGCCAAGAGACGAATCCCGTCCTTTAACCTGCTCTCTAACTCTTTCTTTTCCTATCTCTCCTTTTCAGGCGTTCTCCTTCTTTTCCTCTTTCGTTCTGTCTCTTTTTCTCTCGATCTTCCTTTTTTTTCCTCTCGCTCTCTCCCTCATTTTCTCTCGCTCTCTTTCTTTTCCTCTCGCTCTCCTTTTTCTCTCACTCTCTCGCTCTCCTTCTTTTTCTCTTGCTTTCTCTCTCTCTCTCTCTCTCTCTCTCTCTCCCCTTCTCTCTCTCCCCTTCTCTCTCTCTTTCTCTTCACCCTCCTTTTTCTACAATATCTGCGACGCTTCGTTACACAACCCGGTTTTAAGAGACAGAATGTTGTCGGGGTCGCATCTTTACAATGTTTTTTTTTTCATCCATGTTATCTCTCGAAAATAATTTAGGGATTAGCTTTCGAATCTCTCTGAAATTAATGCGAATTCCAAAGCCGAGATACATCCGAATAAAGAACAGAAAAGAGATACAAATCTTACGTTCTGACAATTGTCTATTGATCTCAGACAAAGGAACGCCTCTTGTTTTCTGTTTTATCGCTTTGAGAAAATGTATACCCCAGAATACCTATAAACAAGTGACGTTATTGTATTGCTTCCGTCACCATTTCCTTGCCGTGACGTCATTCGTCGCGGTGATATTGCACTCGGAAAAATTGCAAGATATTGGACTATTTTCTCGGTACGAAATCTTCGGTCAACATTTGCCTGATTTGATTATCTTATATAATGTTTCGTGGAATGTGATAAATAGAATGTATACGTATGCATATACATACGTGCGTGTGCGTTCGTATAAACATACCCGCGCATACAGACACGCAGTTCCGACGATTTGTGTGTGTCTTTGTGTTCGTGTGTGAGTGAGTGAGTGTGTGTGTGTGTGTGTGTCGTGCGAGCGTGCGTGCGTGTGCGTGTGTGTGCGTGTGCGTGTGCGTGTGCGTGTGCGTGCGTGCGTGCGTGTGTGCATGTGTGTGTGTGTGTGTGTGTTTGAGTAGTAGAAGTACTAGTAATTGCCTTCGTTCTAGTAGCAGCAATAGTAAAAGTAGTAGCAGTAGTTACACCAATAGTAGTAACATTTAGTATTAGTGGTAGTAGCAAGAACTATTAATAAATGTAGAGGCAGTAATAACAAAAGTCGTACATAAACGCATACTATAAATACGCATACTATAAATACACATAAATACACACAAATACACAACCACAAACATCCGAAAAGAACAAACAACAAAAAGAAAACACTAGTTCCACGAGGCGATGAAAATCAATCGAAATTATGAAGCGAGATCCATGACTGACAGACTAACCGCCACACAAGATGGGAACTTTTCCAAAATGGTGATTTATGGCTAGATGAGTAAACGGCGGAATTATACACGAGGTAAAAATAAGTCAGTTTCTTCTTATTTGGATGATAAAAGATATTTGTTGGTGTAGCTGTTCTCTCTCTCTCTCTCTCTCTCTCTCTCTCTCTCTCTCTCTCTCTCTCTCTCTCTTCTCTCTCTCTCTCTGTCTCTCTCTCTCTCTCTCTCTCTCTCTCTCTCTCTCTCTTCTGTTTTGTGTGTGTGTGTGTGTGTGGTGTGTGTGTGTGTGTGTGTGTGTGTGTTTGTGTGTGTGTGTGTGTGTGTGTGTTGTGTGTGTGTGTGTGTTGTGTGTGTGTGTGTGTGTGTGTGTGTGTGTGTGTGTGTGTGTGTGTGTGTGTGTGTGTGTGTGTGTTCATATTTCGCGGCGCGTGTGTGTGACCGTTTTTATTTTTTCTGTTGTGTGTGTTTCTATGATAGTGTGTTTGTGTTTCGATGTCTGTTTAGCGCGTTTTTAAGTGTCTGTGTGTATGCCGTCTGTGTGTGTGTTCTGTGTGTATGTGTGTGTTCTGTCTTTGTGTGTGCTCCGACGGTGTGTGTTCCGTCTGTGTGTGTTTTCTGTCTGTGTGTGTGTTCCGACTGTGTATGTTCTGTCAATGTGTGTGTTCTGTCTGTGTGTGTCCCGACTATGTGTGTCCCGTCTCTGTGTGTGTTCCGTCTACGTGTGTGTATGTGTTCCATCTGTGTGAGCATGGACACCTATGAAAACATATGTATATTATACCCCATATCGTTATACGATTCCGTCTGCGTTGATTTACTTCAGAGATCACAAGTTCGCGTTCATTTAAGTAGACGATCGTTCTCCCCTTATGACGTCACATCGCTACGTATCATAGTAGCTCTTTCCTCTCGTGGGCGGACCCTCTCCTCGCAGGCGTTACTTTTTTTTCCTCGTGGGCGGTCTTCTTCCCCTCGTGGGCGTTCCTTGCCCATCGCGGGGCGGTCTTCTCCCCCTCTTGGGCGGTCTATCTCTCGTCGAAGGCGTTCCTTACCGAACGTGGGTGGCCCCTCCCCGCGTGGGCGTTCCTTCCTCAATGTGGGTGGCCCCTCCCCGCGTGGGCGTTCCTTCCCCAACGTGGGTGGCCCCTCCCCGCGTGGGCGTTCCTTCCTCAACGTGGGTGGCCCTTTCTGTCCCCGTGGGCGGCTCTTTCTCTCCCCGTGGGCGGGCCTTTCCCTTCCCCACCAAGCTATTTCTCCTCTTGGGCAGTCCCCACCCATCGTGAGGTAGGGGGGAGGGGGGATGCTCTCCCTTTGTAGCATCACCATACCCGCCCATCACGCCCAAACGCCCACCGCACGATGTTCGGCAGGGGCGGCCCCGGAGTACAATTAATTATCCTGTGTTGCTCGCTTAATGACCGTCGCGCCGCCCATTGACAGCTGGTAATTAGCGTCTCCTGCGGTCGTTGCTGTGCTGTTGCGTCCTCGGCGCGTTGCCTTAATGACATGCGTGGAGGGAGGGGGGGGGGGTGTGCTGGGGGAAGGGGTTCGTGGTGGAGGAAGGGGGGAGGGGGTGTGCTGGGGGAAGGGGTTCGTGGTGGAGGAAGGGGGGGAGGGGGGAGGGGTGTGGTGGAGGAAGGGGGATAAGGGAAAGGGGGTGTGGTGGAGGAAGGGGGGAGGAAGGGGGAAAGGGGGCGTGATGGAGGAAGGAAAGAAGGGGCGTGATGTGTGTGTGTATGTGTTTTGTGTGCATGCGTATAGGCTTATAGGTGTAAGTTTGTATGCGTGTGTGTACGTGCATTTACATATATGTTGTAAGCGTTTGAATGAATGCTTCAAAGTAAGAATACAGATGGGTATACATGCCTATACAAATTCACAGATACATACACACGTACACAAACACACACAAACACACACACAACACAAAAACACAAAACACAAACAAAAACACACAAACACACAAACACACAAACACACCACACACATAACACACACACACACACACACACACACACACACACACACTATACACACACACACACAACCCCCCCCCCCACACACACACACAACCCACTACAAAACAACCACACACACACCCAACACCACACAACCCTCACAAACGCCACACCTCACACAACACACGAAAACGACACCACACACACACCACACACACGCAACATACCACACGACATACAAGACAGACACTACACCACTACCACACAACATAAACGTACACTCCCCCTCCCCCCCACACACTATAACTCCCACTCCAAAGAACGGGAATCTCCATGCAATTCCACCTTCCCTTTTCTTAATCACAAATACCCTTCTCATAAGCGGGCCAGTGCACCGTCATCCAAAGCCGGATAATCGAGATATCACCACCGCTTATCCGGCTCCATCGGCGTGGGGGTGAAATTACGCACTGGGAGGCGTTATTAATTGCATAAGGGTGAGAGTACTGTACTTTCGACTCATGCGACTCAGCATCGTGTTCGGTTCCCCCTCTCCCCCTCTTCCCTCCTCTATTTCTGTTCTTTCTCTCCCTCCTTTTGCTTTATCCCATTTTCACTCCTCTCCCTCGTCCTCTTTTTTTCTCGCTCTTGCTTTCTCCGTCAATCCTCTTCCTCTACCTTATTCCCTCTTCTCCTCTCCCTCAAGCTCCCTTTTTCCTATCCATCACCGCCCTCTTCCCTACTTCCCCCCTTCAT
>NC_051389.1:56079923-56087423 GCF_015228065.2 Penaeus monodon | reverse complement strand
CATATTCTATATCGGCATATATATATATATCTATATATCATATATTATATTCTATATCTATCTATATATATATCTATATCTCATATATCTCTAATATCTATATATCTCTCATCTCTCTATATCTATGTCTATCTCTTTCTTTATCATATCTGTGTGTGTGTACTGTTTTTTGTGTGTGTGTGTGTGTGTGTGTTTGTCTGTGTGTGTTTCTGTCCTACTCTATATCTCTCTCTATACTCTCTACTCTCTATATCCTAATATCTCTATACTACTCTATACTTCTCTATAGATATGTATATCTACTCGCCATCTCATCTCTCTCTAATCATCTATCTCATCTATAGCTCTCTACTCGTCTCATCTCTCTTGTCCCCAACCCACCCACACACACACACACACACCACACACACACACGCATACAGATATATATATACTATATATCTATATATATATTATAAATTAATTATATATAATAGTATTACATTATATATATATATATCTAATATATATATATATATGTATCTATAGATACATATGATTTATATATCATAATATATCTATATATATATATTCACATATTATATATGCGTATACTTATATGTATATATCTATCTACTATATATATACTCTCTCCTCTACTACTCTAATACTCTAATATGATATGTTCTCATATATATCCCTATATATATCTTATATCTTATATCTATATATATGTACTCTCACTATATCATCTAATATGTATATATGTATATATATACTATATATCGATATCTATATATATATAGTCTATATATATATGTATACTATATATATATATATCCTATATCTATCTAATATATATCGATCGATGTATGTATCTATAGATCTTATCTTAATATATATATATATCTATATAGATCTATGTATATATATCTATCTATCTATCATATATCTATATATTATATACATATATATCTCTCTATCTCTATCTATACATAATATATATATTCTCTAATGTATCTCTATATCTCTATCCATATATATCTCTCTTCTCTCTCTCTCTATCTACTATCTTCTATATATAATCTCCAATCTCTATGATCTATTCTATACTCTCTATCTCTATATATCTCGTCTATACTAGATTATATCTATCTGTATGTGTGTGTGTGTTGTGTGTGTGTGTGTGTGTGTGTGGTGTCTACCATATATACTATATATATAGCTATATATCTATAATATAGTCTCTATATATTATATATATATATATATATATCTATATATATATAAATTCTGTGTGTGTGTGTGTGTGTGTGTGTTTGTGTGTGTGTGTGTGTTGGTGTGTGTTTGTGTTTGTGTGTGTGTGTGTGTGTGTGGTGTTGTGTGTGTGTGTTGTGTGCGTGCGTGTGGTTGTGCGTGTTCTTATGTCTTAATACTATATATTATTATTTATTATTATTATTATTATTAGTATTGTTCTTATCAAAGTATTATTCATTATTATTAGTATCTATTCTTATTATGTCTTCTTCTTCTTCTTCTTCCATTCTTCTTCTTACTTAGTTTATTCGTCATTGTTCATTCATTTTACTGTTATTATTACTATCCTGTTACTTCTTCTCCTGTATTCTCATTATCCTCATTATTATCAATATTCTCACATCTCCACCTGACCTCATCCTTATTACTATTAGTTCTACACATATCAATACTACTCTTGATATCAATATTAAAGTTACTGTTATCATTATCATTTTCATTATCTGTCATTATTAGTGTTAGTATCATAATCATTCTTCTTCACAGCATCTCATTCACGACTTTATTTTTTTCTTTCACTCTAGAAGGCTTCTGCAAATGACAAAGGGAGATGACGCAACTTTCACCAACTCCTAATCACAGTATTTAACATGTAAATTTAAAACAAGAGAAAGACCGTTAAACTATTAAACCTAAGCCGGTGCCTTTTGTTTGGAGGATTCGGACGAGTTGGTTCATGGCTAGTTTGTGTCCGTTCTATTTTCTTCTTCTTCTTCTTCTTCTTCTTCTTCTTCTTCTTCATCTTCTTCTTTTTCATCTTCTTCATCTTTATCTTTTCTCATCCTCTTGTTATTATCATTTTTATTATCAATGTCATTTTTTTTGTTATTAATATTATTATCATTTATTTATAAAATGCAAGAGTAGTAGTAGTATTTACTATTATTATCATTATTATTTTTATTACTATCATTATTATTATTATCATTATTATTATTATTATTATTATTATTATTATTATTATTGTTATTATTATCATTATCATTATCTTATCATTATTATTATCATTATCATTTTTCTATTATTATTATTATTATTTATTATTCTTATTATCATTATCATTATTATTATTATTATCCTTCTCATTATCATTATTATTATCATTATTATTATCATTATTATAGAGACAGAGAGAGAACTAGAGACAGAGAGAGAGAGAGAGACAGAGAGAGAAGAGACAGAGAGAGAGATGACAGAGAGAGAGATACAGAGAGAAGAAAGGAAAGAGAAGAAAAGACAGAGAGGGGGAAAAGAAGAAAAGGAAAAATGCAGAGAGAGAGGAGAGAGAGAGAGAGAGAGAGAGAGAGAGGGGAGAGGAGAGAGGAGGGGAGAGAAAGAGAGAGAGAGAGGAGAGAAGGGAGAGAGAAGAAGGGGAGAGACAGACAGAGAGAGGAAGGACAGAGAGAAAAGAAAACAGAGAGAAGAGAGACAGGAGAAAAGAAAAAAGAGAAGAGACAAGACAGACCAAAAGAGAGAGAGAGAAGGGGGAAGGGGAGAGAGGAAGAGAGAGAGGAAGACGAGAGAGAGAGACAGAGAGAGAGAGAGACAGAGAGGGGGGGAAGAGGGGAGAGAGAAGAAAAGGGAGAAGAGAGAGACAGGAGGGGGGGACCGGGGAGAGACAGGGAGAGAGAGAAGGAGAGAGGAGGGAGAGAGAGAGAGAGAGGAGAGAGGAAAAAAGAAGCAGACAACAGAAAAGGGACGGGAACGAGACAGAGACAGAGAAGAGACAGCGGACAGAAAGAGACAAAAGACAGAGCAGAGACAGAGACAGAGACAGAGACAGAGAAAAAGAGACAGAGACAGAGACAGAGACAGAGACAAAAGACAGAGCGGGAAAGGCAAGACAACAGACAGCAGAGAAAAAAGACAGGAAGGACAAAAGAGAGACAGAAGACAGAGAGAGAGAGACAGACGAGAGAGAGAGACGGGACAGAGGAGACAGACAGACAGAGAGAGACAGAGAGAGACAGAGACAGAGACAGAGAAAAGAGACAGAGACAGAGCCAGAGACAGAAAGAACAGAGACGAGACAGAGACAGAGACGAGACAGAGCAGAGACAGAGCAGAGACGAGACAGAGACAGAGACAGAGACAGAGACGAGACAGAGAAGAAAAATGAGAGAGAGACAGCGAGAGAGATAGGTGGGGAAGAGTTCTTGTAGAAGAACGTCTGGGGCAGTGTTTTTGTTACCCCAAGCGCGGAAAGGAGTGAAGTGCCCCGGACAGATCGAAAAATGAGAAACAGTTTTTTTAAATAGGATTCGGGGGATGTGGGCGAGACAATGAGTCCCCCGTGATGAGTATGGACGGAAAAAAAGGGAAGAAAGGGGGGAGGACGAATGGGGAGAGGGGACGGAGAGAGAGCGAGGGGGGGGGGGAGAGAGAGAGAGAGAGAGAGAAGAGAGGAGGAGAGAGAGGGGGGGGGGGGGAAGGGAGAGAGAGAGACGATAAAAGAGAGAGAAAAAATTTAAAAGAGTGACGAGGTCGACGGTAGAAGTGAAAAAGAAGGAAAAAGAGGGGGGAGAAAAGGGAAAGAAGAAGGAGAAGCAGAAAAAGAAGAAGTAGTAGAAATAGAAGAAAAAAAGAGGAAAAAAAGAAAAAAAAAATAAAAAAGAAGAAAAAAAAAAATATAAATCAGACAAAAAAAAACGGCTCGTAAGAAATATCGATTAGATTTCGCCAACAGACGACAGACCTTTCCCCAATAGACGTTTGAGACAGCCACGACCTTTTTAACCCCAAAACGTTGCCTTAAAATAGGGGTGACCTTTCCCCCAAGAGCCCTCCTTGAAGCACCAAGCCTTTTTCCCCTAAGCAAAACCTTGGATAGGGACGACCTTACCTATGCACATGCGGGTGCGACCTTACTCCAAAACACATACCCGAAGCACCCCGTCCTTACCCCAAAGGGCAAATACCTTGAAGCACCCAAGTCCTTACCCCAAGACATACCTTGAAACACCCAAGTCCTTACCCCAAGACACATACTTTGAAGCACCCAAGTCCTTACCCAGACACATACCTTGAAGCACCAAGTCCTTACCCAAGACACATATCTTAAGACCCCCCCGCCTTTCCCCCAAAAACACAACCTTGAAGCACCCAAGTCCTTACCCCAAGACACATACAGGGACGGATTTTCCCGAGACACCAACCTTCACACAGCGACTACATTCAACAGACATAAAAATTTATTTGCTTGCTTTGGATGCTTTCAAGGCACAAAATTTTTTTCTGAAGTCGCTTTTTTTATCATTTTCTTTTTCCTTTCTTTTTTTTTTTTTTTTTGTAATTTAAAAGCCCCAAGCGACCAAACACACGTAGAAAACAGGGGAACCCATGTTTCTTGTGCGTCGCCTCAAAAATTAGATTAAAAATTTCGGAGATTTAAAAAAATTAGTAACCTAATTGGTATTCAAGATTTTAAAACGAAAGGTATTTTTTTCCCTTTTTTTTTTCTTTTCTCTTTCCCCCTTCTTCCTTTTTTTCGTCTTCCTTTTTCCCTTTTTTCCCCAAATTTTTTTTCCTATTTTTTCTCTGAAGGGAATAAACATAGTAATGCACATCACAACACGCAGATTTTGTGGTGTGTGTTGTTGTATGTGGTGGGGGTTTTTGGGGTGTATGTTGTAGTATGTATGTAGTATGGTTGAGTCTGATGTTGTATGTTGTAGTATGTAGTATGTAGTATGTATGTATGTATGATGTATGTTTGAGGGGTAGATAGATAGATAGATAGATAGAAGATAGATAGTAGATAGTAGATAGATAGATAGATAGAAAAAAAGATAGATAGATAGATAGATAGATAGATAGATAGAAGGGTAGAAGTTAGATAGATAGTTGATGAGTAGATAGTTTGATAGTAATAGTTAGATAGTTTGATAGATAGTTAGATAGTTTGATAGTTAAGAGAAAGAGAGGGAAAGAAAGAGGGGGAAAAAGAGAAAGAGGGGAAAGAGAGGGAAAAAAGAAGGGGGAAAGAGAGAAAGAGAGAAAAGGGGGGGGAAAAGAGAGGAGGAAAAAAGGGGAAAAGATTTAGGAAAAAAAAAGAAGAGGGGGAAAGAGAGAAAGAGAGAAGAAGAGAGACAGAAGACAGAAGACAGAGAGACAGAGAGACAGAGAGACAGAGAGACAGAGAGACAGAGAGACAGAGAGAAAAAGAGAAAGAGAGACGAGGACAGAGAGAAAGAGAGAAAAAAGAAAGAAGAAAAGGGGAGAAAGGAGAGGGAAAGGGGGCGAAAAGAGAGAAAGAGAGAAAAAAGGGGGAGAGAGATATAAAACAGATATGTTTATATACATAATATTACATAACACACACACCACACACATAGATAGATAATTAGATTGAAGATAGAAGAAAATAGTATGATATAGATTATGTATAAATATTTTTTCCCCCAAAATAGATAATATAGACTAGATATAAGAAAGCCAGAAGAAGAGATCGGGGAGCGAAAGAAAAAAAAAGAGAGATAAAAGAAATATACCGGGAAAAGAGAAAAAAATAAAACCGAAATAAAAGAGAGAAAAAAAGGAGGGAAAAAAGGGTAAAAGGAGAAATAGAAAGACGGAAAGAGAAGAGAGAGAGAGGAGTAAAACAAGATAAAGAAAGAAAAGAGAAAGAGGGAAAAGGGGGGGAAAAGAGAAAGAGAAAGAGGAGAGAGAAGGGAAAAAGAGAAAAAGAAAAAGAAAGAGAAGAGAGAGAGAGGGGAGAGAGCAGGAAAAAAGGGGAGAGAGAGGAGAGAGAGAGGAGAGGAGAGGAGAGAGAGAAAAGAGAAAGGGAAAGAGAGGAAAGAAAAAAAGAAAGAAAAAAAGAAAAAAAGAAAAAAGAGAGAGAGAGAGAAGGAGAGAGAGAGAGAGGAGAGAAAGAGAGAAAGAGAGAGAGAAAGAGAGAGAGAGGAGAGGGGAGAAGAGAGAGAAGAAAGAGAGAGAAAAGAGAGAGAGAAAGAGAGAGAAAAGAGAGAGAGAAAAAGAGAGAGAAAGAAAAGAGAGAAAGAGAGAAAGAGAGAAAAAGAAAAGAGAAAAAAGAAGAGAAAAGAGAGAAAGAGAGAAAGAGAAAGAGAGAGAGAGGAAAGAAATGGGCGGCTTGAGACCGTGCGTGGCAGATCGTGATGAGCCGTGACTGCGCCTTCCTCGTCGTCTTGAAAATCACCCTTAGAAATCGCCTTTCCAGCCGAGATTTCCGTCCCCTTTCTCGTTCCCTTTCCCTTGCGATCTGGTCGACTGTCTGCTCTTGTCTGCCTGCTTCCCCTCCTCCTCTTTCTCCTCTCTCTCCTCTATTTTTTCCTCTCTCTTCTCTTTCTCTCCCCTCTCTCTCTCTCTCTCCTGTTTCTCTCTCTTCTCTCTCTTTCTCTCTCTCTCTTTTCTTCCTCTCTTTTTTTCTCTCATATCTTTCTAATCACTCTTCTTCTCTCTCTTTTCTTTTTCTCTTTCTTCTCTTTTATTTCTCTCTATTTCTTTTCTCTCTTTTTTCTCACCTTAAAATATATAATATATATATATATATTATATATATATATAAAATATATATATATATATTATATGTGTGTGTTTTTGTGTGGTTGTGTGTGTGGTGTGTGTGTGTGTGTGTGTGTGTATGTATGTGTGCACAAATTATATTATAAATATAGATATATTATATATATACATATAAATGTATAAATATATGTATATATATATATATGTATATGTATATATGTATATTTGTGTATATGTGTATATGTGTAAATGTGTAAATGTGTAAATGTGTAAATGTGCAAATGTGTAAATGTGTAAATGTGTAAATGTGTAAATGTGTAAATGTGTATATGTGTATATGTGTATATGTGTATATGTGTATATGTGTATGTGTATATGTGTATTGTGTATATGGTAATGTGTTTTGTATATTTATATGTATATGATATGTATATTTATGTATGGATTCTTTTAACGGAGGTTCATGTCTGAGCCGCCGTGGTCCAGATGTACTCAATTGCAGGGTTTCACGTTGTGATGCTCTGGGGGCGAGTACGTGTAGGGTCCCCAGTTCTTCACGGACCGGGTTTTTGCCCAGGTTAGGCCGGCTGCTTGACATTTCTCAGGGTTTAAAATATCCCCCTCGTTCTGTGACAGTCTTGAGTCCGATGCTCTAAACATTCGGCACCCGGCCTTTTGGCGATTTTTCCAAAGGGGCCCGCCCTTTTACCTGGCCGCTAG
>NC_051389.1:56078476-56079823 GCF_015228065.2 Penaeus monodon | reverse complement strand
TATTAATTTTTTATTTTTTTTAAATAATAAAAATTTAAAATAAATTTTTATATATATATTAATATATGTTGTATTAAAATTTATATTAATTAATATATATATTTATATATTTATATTCTTTTTTTTTTTCTTTTTCTTGCTTTTTCCCCTTTTTTTTTATGGGGGCGCCCTGATGATTTGGGGTTTTGCAATACTTTAGCTGAATCCCTTCCTGACGCCAACTCTTTCCATAACCCGGGGCCCGGTATATAATAATTTAAAATATATATTTAATATATAATTATATATATATATATATTATATATATTATTTATAAATATATTTTTATTTTTTTGGTTTTTGTGTGTGGGTTTTGTGGTGTGTGTGGTGGTGGGGTGTGGGGTGGTTTTTGGGGGGGTGTGTGGTTTTTTTATTTATTTTATTTTCTTTATTTATATTTTTTTTTTTTTAACCCCCTTTATTAAATTTTGTTTAAATTTTTTTTTCCCCCCCATTATTTTGTTGTTTATTTAATTTTTTTTATAATCTTTTTTTTAAAATTATTTTTCCCTTATCTTTATTTATTTTGTTATTTTTTTTTTATATTTTAAATTTTAAAATTTTATTTTTTTTTTTTTTTTTTTACTTTTTTTTTTATTATTTTTTTTTTAAAGTATTTAATTTATTTTATTTTTTAAAATATTTTTTTATATATTATTGAAATTTAAAATTTCCTTCCTCTTTTATCTATTTTTATATATAAATATTATTTATATATTATATATTATGGGGGCCCCGGGGCCGAAAAATTGAGCGGGCTCCAACTGTCACGACGGCAAACTGGTTTGAGGGTTCGATCACCGCCGGCACTTTGTTCCCTTGGCAAGGAAAATTCACCCGATTTCCAACCCCCCTGGTGGGCCCAAACCAGCCCAATCTGCGGTCCCAAGCCCCGGAAAAATGGAAAAAGAACCAAAAAAAGGAACACCGGGACCTCCCTGGGAAAAAAACTGGGGCCCTACCCGTACTCACTCCAAAAGCATCCAAAAATGAAAAAATCAATTAAGTATCATGCGGGACAACGGCGGCTCAACATGAACCCACCCTTATAAAAAAAAAAAAAAAAAAAAAAAAAAAAAAAAAAAAAAAAAAAAAAAAAATATAATATATAATATATTTTATATTATTAAAAAATATATATATATATAAACATATATATATTTTAAAAAATTTTATTTTCTTTTATACAAAAAATATATATCTTATTATTTTATATATAATATATTTTATATAATAAATATATATAAATTTTTTATATATATTTTATATATAAAAATAAATATATATTATAATATATTATAATATGTT
>NC_051389.1:56050976-56070976 GCF_015228065.2 Penaeus monodon | reverse complement strand
GAGACTAGAGTAGAGAGTTCCTTGTAGAAGAACAGTCTGGGGCATTCGTTATTGTGTGAGCCAAGCGACGGAGGAGTGAAGTGCCCCGGACAAGATCGAAGAATGAGAAACAGCGTTTTTAATAAGGATTTCAGGATGTTGGGTCGAGACAATGATGTCGCCGTGATGAGTATTGGACGGAGAAAAAGGAGAAAGGGAGGGAGGACGAATGAGGGAGAGAGGACGAGAGAGAGAGCGAGGGAGGGGGGAGAGAGAGAGAGAGAGAGAGAGAGAGAGAGAGAGAGAGAGAGAGGGAGGGGGGAAGAGAGAGAGAGACGATGAAAGAGAGAGAAAATAGTTAAAGAGTGACGAGGTCGTACGTGATAGAAGATGAAAAAGAAGGAAGAAGAGGAGGGAGAAGAAGGAAAAGAAGAAGGAGAAGCAGAAAAAGAAGAAGTAGTAGAAATAGAAGAAAAAAAGAGGAAGAAAAGAAAAATAAATAAATAAAGAAGAAAGAAAAATCATAAATCAGACAAAAGAAAAACGGCTCGTAAGAAATATCGATTAGATTGTCGCCAGACAGACAGACAGACCTTTCCCTACAATAGACGTCTTGAGACAGCCACGACCTTCTTAACCCCAAGACGCTTGCCTTAAGATAGGGATGACCCCCAAGACGCATACCTTGAAGCACCCAAGACCTTTTTCACCCTAAGACACATACCTTGAGATAGGGACGACCTTACCTCTATGCACATGCGGGTGCGACCTTACTCCAAGACACATACCTTGAAGCACCCAAGTCCTTACCCCAAGACACATACTTTGAAGCACCCAAGTCCTTACCCCAAGACACATACCTTGAAGCACCCAAGTCCTTACCCCAAAGACACATACCTTGAAGCACCCAAGTCCTTACCCCAAGACACATACAGGGACGGATTTTCCCGAGACACCAACCTTCACACAGCGACTACATTCAACAGACACTTAACATTTATTTGCTTGCTTTGGACTGCTTTCAAGGCACAATTATTTTCTTGCTGTCTGCTTTTTACATATCATTTTTCTTTTTTCCTTTCTTTTTTTTCTTTTTTTTTGTAATTAAATGCTCCCAAGCAGACACAAACACACAGTAGACAAACAGACACCGATTGTTTTCTTGTGCGTCGCCTCTAAAAGTTAGATTAAAAATTGCGGAGATTCATAATAAAATTAGTAACCTAATTGCGTATTCATAGATTAAAGCGAAAGGTATTTTTTTTTTTTCTCCTTTTTCTTCTTCTTCTTCTCTTCCCTCTTCTTCCTTTTCTTCGTCTTCCTTCTCCTTTTTCCACATCTGATTTTTCCTATTTTTACTCTGAAGAATAATACATATGTACATACGCACATCACACACACGCAGATTTGTGTGTGTGTGTGTGTGTGTGTATGTGTGTGTGTGTGTGTGTATGTATGTATGTATGTATGTATGTATGTCTGTATGTATGTATGTATGTATGTATGTATGTATGTATGTATAGATAGATAGATAGATAGATAGATAGATAGATAGATAGATAGATAGATAGATAGATAGATAGATAGATAGATAGATAGATAGTCAGATAGTTAGATAGTTAGATAGATAGTTAGATAGTTAGATAGTTAGAGAGAAAGAGAGAAAGAGAAAAGGAAAGGGAAGGAGAAAGAGAAAAGAGAAAAGAGAGAAAGAGAAGAGAGAAAGAGAGAAAGGCGAGAAAGAGAGAAAGAAAGAAAGAGAGAAAGAGAGAGAAGAGAGACAGAGAGACAGAGAGACAGAGAGACAGAGAGACAGAGAGACAGAGAGACAGAGAGACAGAGAGACAGAGAGACAGAGAGACAGAGAGACAGAGAGACAGAGAGACAGAGAGACAGAGAGAAGAGAGAAGAGAGAAGAGAGATCGAGAGAAAGAGAGAAAGAGAGAGATAAACAGATATGTATATATACATATATATTTACATATACACACACACACACACACACATAGATAGATAATTAGATTGATAGATAGATAGATAGATAGATAGATATGATATAGATATATGTATAAATATTTATACCTACAGATAGATAGATATAGACATAGATATAAGAAAGCCAGACAGACAGAGATCGCGAGCGAAAGAGAAAAAAAAAAGATGAGATAAAAGAGAGATATACCGGAAGAGAGAAAAAAAAGTAAAACCGAAATAAAAGAGAGAAAGAAAGAGAGGGAAAAAAGGGTAAAAGCGAGATAATAGAAAGACCGGAAGAGAGAAAGAGAGAGAGAGAGTAAAAACAAGATAAAGAAAGAGAAAGAGAAAGAGAAAGAGAAAGAGAAAAGAGAGAAAGAGAGAAAGAGAGAAAGAGAAAACCGAGAGAAAGAGAGAGAGAAGAGAAAAGAGAGAGAGAAAGAGAGAGAGAAAGAGAGAGGAGAGAAAGAGAGAGAGAAAGAGAGAGAGACAGAGAGAGAGAAAGAGAGAGAGAAAGAGAGAGAGAAAGAGAGAGAGAAAGAGAGAGAGAAAGAGAGAGAGAAAGAGAGAGAGAAAGAGAGAGAGAAAGAGAGAGAGAGAAGAGGAAGAGAGAGAAAGAACGAGAGAAAGAAGAAGAAAGAAGAGAGAAAGAGAGAAAAATGAAGCACCCAAGCAGAAGAACAACTGAAGAGACCAAGTCTTACCGAGAGAAAAAAAACTTGAAGCACCCAAGTCCTTACCCCAAGAGACATACCTTGAAGCACCCAAGTCCTTACCCCAGACACATACCTTGAAGCACCCAAGTCCTTACCCCGAGACACATACCTTGAAGCACCCAAGTCCTTACCCCGAGACACATACCTTGAAGCACCCAAGTCCTTACCCCAAGACACATACCTTGAAGCACCCAAGTCCTTACCCCGAGACACATACCTTGAAGCACCCAAGTCCTTACCCCAAGACACATATCTTGAAGCACCCAAGTCCTTACCCCGAGACACATACCTTGAAGCACCCAAGTCCTTACCCCGAGACACATACCTTGAAGCACCCAAGTCCTTCCCCGAGAAAATCCCTTTAAGCACCCAAATCCCTTAAATCCAAGACCATTTCCCTTTAACACCCCAAATCCCCTTTCCCCAAAAAAAACCCCTACCTTGAAGCAAACCCCAAATCCTTACCCCAAGGGCACATACCCTTTAAACACCCAAATCCTTACCCCGAGACCCAAAACGGGGCGGAAATTTTTCCCCAAAACACCAACCTTTCCCCAGGACTACCCTTTAAAAAGACCTTAACATTTTTTTTTGCTTGCTTTGGAAATTTCTTTCAAAACAAAAATTTTCTTGCTGTCTGCTTTTTACATATATTTTTTTTTTTTCCTTTCTTTTTTTTCTTTTTTTTTGTAATTAAATGCTCCCAAGCCCGACAAAAAAAACACAGTAGACAAACGAAAACCGGGGGGGTTTTTTTGTGCGCGCCTCTAAAAGTTAGGGTTAAAAAATTTCGGAGATTCATAATAAAAATTTTTAACCTAATTGGGGTATTCAAGATTAAAAACGAAAGGTATTTTTTCTCATTTTTTTTCTTTTTTTTCTCTTCCCTCTTCTTTCCCTTTTTTTCGGGGGGCTTCCTTTTCCTTTTTTCCCCGTTGATTTTTTCCTGTTTTTACTTGAAGAAAAAATACAAAAGGTTTAAACGCACATCACACACACGTAGATTTTTTTTTTTTTTTTTTTTTTTTTGTGTTTTGTGGGGGATGTATGTATGTATGTATGTATGTATGTTTTGATGTTTTGTTTTGCTAGTTAGATAGATAGAAGATAGAAGTAGGGTAGATAGATAGATAAAAGGTTTCCCAAATTAAAACAAAAGAGGGGAAAGGAAAAAAAGAAAAAAAAAAGAAGTAAAAGCGGGGATGAGGGGAGAGAAAGAGAGAGAGAAAAAAGAGAGAAAGAGAGAGAGAGAGAAAAAAGGAAGAGAGAGAGAGAGAAGAGAAAGAGGAAAAAGGGAAAGAAGAGAGGGGAAAAAGAGGAGAAAGAAGAGAAAAGAGAAGAGAAAGAGAGAGGGGAGAGAGAGAGAGAGAAAAAGAGAGAGAAAAAAAAGAGAGAAAAAGAGAGGGGAAAAAAGGGGGGAGAAAAAAAAGAAAAAAAAGGAGAAAAGGGGAGAGGAAAAAAAGAGAGGGAAAAAAAGAGAGAAAAAAAAGGAAAAAAGAAAAAGAGAGGAAAAAAGAGAGAGAAAAAGAGAGAGAAAAAGAGAGAGGAAAAAAAAAGAGAGAGAGGGGGAGAGAGATAAGGGGAGAGAGGGGAAGAGGGGAGAGGGTAAAAAGAGAGAGCGAGAAAGAGAGAGAGAGAGGAAAGAGAAGACCGAAAGAGAGAGAGAAAGAGAGAGAGAAAAAAGAGAGGGGGAGAGAAAAAAAAGAGAAAAGAAAAAAAAGAGAAGAAAGAGAGCAGAAAGAGAAAAGAAATAAAACCCAAAAGAGAGGAAGAAAGGGGAGAGAAAAAAAAAGAGAGAGAGAAGAAGAGAGAAAAAATAAGAGAGAGAAAAAGAGAGAGAAGAGACAGCAAGAGGAGAGAGAGGGGAGAGAGGGAGAGAGAGAGAGGAAAAGAGAGAGAGAGAACGAGGAGAGAGAGAGAGAGCGGAGGGGGAGGAAAGAAGAAGAAAAAAAGAGAAGAAAGAGACAGACAAAAGAGAGAAGGGGGGAGATATCGAAGAAAGAGAAGAAGGGGGAAAAAGGGGGGAAAAAAAGAAGAGGAAAAAACGAAGAAAAGAAAAAAGAGAGAGGGGAAAGAAGAAAAAAGAGGAAAAAAGAGAAAAAGGGAAAAAAAAGAGAAAAAAAAGAGAGAAATTTAAAAATAAAGAGAGAAAAGGAGAGGGGAAAAAAAGGAGAGAAAGGAGAAGAGAAGAGAAGAAAGAAGGAGAGAAAAGAAATAAGGAAGAAGGGGGGAAAAAATTTAAGAAGAAAGAAATGAAAGAACCAGGGGAGAATTTTAGAGAAGGGGAAAAGAGAGAGGGAAAAGGGAAAAAAGATAAAAGAAAAAGGGGAGAGAGAAGAGGAGAAGAGAGAGGAAAAGAAAGGAGGAGAGAGAGAAAAAGAGAGAGAGAGAAAGAAGAGAAAAGAGAAAAAAAAGGGGGAGGAAAAAAAGAGGAAAGAGGGGAAGAGTAAAAAATAAGATAAAAGAGAGAAAGACCGGAAAAGAAAAAAAAAAAAGGGGGAGAGTAAAAGTTTAGATGGGGAGAGGAAAGGGGAGAGAGGGGAGAGGGGAAAAGAGGGGGAGAGTCTCCCAGAGAAAAAGAGGAGAACAGAAGGGCAGACAGACAGACAGACAAGGACAGACAGGGCAAGAGGGGAAGAGAAAGGAGAGGGGAAAAAGAGAGAGAGAGAAGAGAGAGAGGGGGAAAAGAGAGGGAGGGAGAAGAAGGAGAGAGAGGAAAAAAGGGGGGAAAGAGAGAGCGAGGAGAGAGAAAGAGAGAGAGGAAGAGAGAAAAAAGAGAGAGAAAAAAAAAAGAAAAAAGAGAGAAAGAGGGAGAGAGAAGAGATAAAAGAGGGGAGGAGAGAGAGGGGAATGGGGGAGAGGAGGAGAGAGGGGAGAGAGAGAGGGGGAAAAGGGGGATGGGGGAGAGAGGGGGGAGTGAGAGGGGAGGAAAAGAAAGGGAGAGAAAAGAGAAAGAAAAAGGGAAAAAAGGGGACATAAAAAAAGAAGAGAAAAAGAAAAAAAAAAGAAGAAAAAAAGGAAAAGATAAAAAAAGAAAAGAGAAAAAAGAGAAAAAGAGAAAAAAGAGAGAGAAAGAAGAGAAAAAGAAGGGGGAGAAAAGGGGGGGAAAAAAAGGGGGGAAAAAAAAAAGGGAAAAAAAGGTGGGAAAAGAGGGGGGGAAAAAAAAGGGGAGAAAGAGAGGAAAAGAAGAGAAAAAAAAGAGAGAAAAAAGAGAGAGAGGAGAGAGAGAGAGACCCGGGGAAGAGGAAAGAAAGAGAGAAGGGAAAAAGGAGAGGAAAGAGAGAGAAAAAAGAGAGAAAAAAGAGGAGAGAGAAAAGAGAGAGAGAAAAGGGGAAGGGGGAGAAAGAAAAGGAAAAAAAGAGAGAGAGAAAGAGAAGGGTAAAAAAGGAGAGAGAAAAAAAAGATGAGAGAGGGGGAAAATGGGGGAAAGGGGAGAGGGGATAGAGAGGGAAAAAAAAAGAGAGAGAGGAGAGAGGGGAGGAGGGGGGAGAGAAGAGAGAGAAGAAGAGAGAGAGGAAAAAAAAGAGAGAAAAAGAGAAAAGAGGGGAAAAAAGAAAAGATAGGGGAGAGGAAAAAAAAGGGGGCAGAAGGGGAAGAAAAGAGAGAGAAAAAGAGAGAGAGAGAGGGGTAAAAGAAAATAGAGAGAGAGAAGAAAGGCAGAGGGGAGAGAGAGAAAAAGAGAGGGAAAGAAAAAAGAGGGAAGGGAAAGAGGGGAAAGGGAAGAGAAAGAGGGGAGGGAGAGAGAACAGAAAGGGGTGGAAAAGATAGTGAGAGAAAAGTTAGAGAGAAAGAGAGGGGAAAAGAGAGGGGAAAAAGAGGAAAGAGAAAAAAAGAGAAAAAGAGAAGAGAGAGCCGGAAAAGAGAGAGGGGAGAGAGAGAAAAGGGGAGAAAAAGGGGGAGAGAGAGGAGAAGAGGGGAAGAGAGAAAGTGGGGAGAAAAGTGAGAGAGAAATTTTAGAGAAAGAGGAGAAAGAGAAAGGGAGAGAAAAAGAGAGAAAGAGAGAGAAAGAGAGAGATAGAGAGAGGAGAGAGAGAGAGAGAGAGAGAAGAGAGAAAAAAGAGAGGGAAAGAGAGAGGAAAGAAGAGAGGGAAAAAGGGGGAGAGAAAGAGAGGGGAAGAGAGAAGGGGAGAAAGAGAGAAAAAGAAAGAGAGAGAAAGAGAGAGAGAAAGAAAAGATAGAAAGAGAGAGAGGAGAGAGAGAGGGGAAACAGAAACAGAAAGAGGAGAGAGAGAAAAAGGAAAAAGAGAGAGAGAGAAAGAAGAGAAGGGGGGGAAGAGAGAGGAGGGGGAGGGGAGGAGAGAGAGAGAGAAAAGGAAAAGGGGAGAAAAAAGAAAGAAAGAAAAGAGAGAGAGGGGAAAAAGAAAAAGAAGAGAAAGAGGGGAAAAGAAAGGGAAAAAAAGAGGGAAAAGGGGGAAAAAGAAAAAGAAAAGGAAGGAAAGGGGAAAAGAAAAAGGAAAAGAAAAAAAAGAGAAAAAAGAAGAGAAAAGAGAGTGAGAGGAAAAAGTGAGAGGGGAAAGTGAGAGAGAAAGTGGGGGAGAAAAGGGGAGATAGAAAAGGAGAGAGAAAAAAGAGAGAAAGGGAGGAAGAAAGAGAGAGAAAGAAAGGGGAAAAGAGAGAGAGACAAAAGAGGGGAGAGGAAAAGAGGAAAAGAGAGAGAGAGAGAGGAGAGAGGGTTAGAAAGAAAGAGGGGGAGAGAAGGAGATGGAAAAGTTAAGGGGGGGAAAAAGGGGAGAAAGGAAAGGGGAAAAAGAGCGAGAAAGAGAAGAAGGAGAGAGAGAGAGAGAAGGGGGAAGAGAGGGGGCGAGAGGGGGAGGAAAAGAAGAGAGGTTTATAGAGAGAGAGGAGAGAGGAGGAAAAAAGGGGAGAGAGAAAGAGAGGGGAAAAAAAAGAGAAAAAGAAAGAAAAGGAGAGGGGAGAGGGAAGGGAGAAGAAAAGAAAAGAGAGAGAGAGAGGAGGAGGGAAAATGAGAGAGAAAGAGAAAAAAAAAAGAGAAAAAAGAAGAGAGAAAGAGAAAAAAAAGAGAAAAAGGAGGGGAAAGAAAAGGGGAGATAGAGGGGGGAAGGGGGGGGAGAGAGAGGGGAGAGAAAAGAGGAAAAGAGAGAGAGAAGAGAGAGAGAGAGAGAAAAGGGAAAAGGGAAGCGAGGGGAAACGAGAGGGGAAAAGAAAGAAGAAGGAAGAGAGGGGAAAAAGAGGGGGAAAAAAGAAAAAGAGAGAAGAGAGAGGGGGAGAGAGAGAGAGAGAGAGAGGAAAAGAGAAGGGGGAATGAAGAGAGAGAGAGAGAGAGAGGGGGAGGGGGAAAATTTGGGGGGGGAAAAAGAAAAATAAAAAAAGAAAAGAGAAAAGGGGGAGGGGGAAAGAGAAAAAAAGAAAGAGAAAAGGGGGAAAGAAGAGAAGAAAAAAGGGGGAGAAAAAAAGGGGAGCAAAAGAAAAGAGAAAAAGAGAGAAAAAGAAAGGGGGGGGGGCAAAAAAAAAAAGAAGGAGAAAAAGAGAGAAAGAGGGGAGAAAGAGGGGAGAGAAAAAAGGAAAGGGAGAAAAGGAATGAAAAGAAAGAGGAAGATAGGGGGAGAAAGAGAGAGAGAGAAAGAAGAGAGGAAAGAGAGAGAAAAAGAGAGAGAGAGAGAGAGAGGGGAGAGGAGAGAGAGGAAGGGGAAGAGAGAGAGAAAGTGGATGAGAAGGGGGGGGGGGGGGGGAGAGAAAAGAGGGAGGAGAGGAAAGGGGAGGAAAGAGAGAAAAAGAAAAAGAAGAGAAGAAAAAGAGAGGGGAAAAGAGAGAGAGAAAGGGGAAAAAGAAAGGAGAGAAAAGAAAGAAGATAAGGGGAGATACGGGGGAGAGGGGAAACTTAAAAATTTAGAGAGGAGAGAGAAAGGGGGAGGAGAAAGAAAAAAAAGAGAGAAAGAGAAAGAGAAGAGAAAAAAGAGAGAGAGAAGGAAAACAGAGAGAGAGTGAGAGGGGAAAAGTGAGAAGGGAAAAAGAGAGAGAAAGAGGGGAAAAAGAGAGAAAGAGAGGAAAAAAGAGAAGAGAGAAGAGAAAGAGAGAAAAGAAGGAGAGGCGGGGGGATAAAGAAGAGAGAGAGAGGAAAATGAGAAGAAATTTAGAGAGAAATTTTAGAAAAGGAAAAAAAAGAGGAAAAAAAGGGGAGGAGAGAGAAAGAGCAAAAGAGGGGAGGAAGGGGAAGAAGGAGAAGAGAGATAGAAAGGAGAGAGAAAAAAACGAGAGAAAAAAGGAAAGAAAAAGGGGAAAAGAGGGAAAAGGAGAGAGAAAGAGAGAGAGAAAGGAGAGAAAAGAGAGAGGAAAGAGAGAGGAAAGAGGGGAAGGGGAAAGAGAAGGGGAAAGGAGAGGAAAGGAAAATTTGAGAAAAGAAAAAAGAAAAAAGAGAGAGAAAAAAGGGGAGAGAAAAGGAGTTGGGGGAAAAGGAATAGGGACCCGGGGAAAAAAGGCGAGGAGAGGGGAAAAGGAAGAAAAAGAGAAAAAGGGGAGAGAAAGCACAGAGAGAGAGGGAAAAAGGGAGAGTGAAAAGGAAAAGAGAGAGAGGGGAAAGAAAGAGAGAAAAGAAAAAGGAAAAAAGAGAGAGAGACGAGAGAAAAAGGAAAGAAGAGGAAAAAAAGGGGGGAAAAACGGGAGAGAGGGAGATGGGGAAAAAAGAAAAAGAAAAAAGGGGGGAGGAGAAAAGAGAGTAAGAGAGGGGGGGGGGAGGGAGAGAGAGAAAGAGAGGAGAGAGAGAAAAAGAGGAGAAAGAGAGGAGAAAAGAGGAGAGGAAAAAAGAAAAAAGGGGTTTAAAAGAAAAGGGGGGGAAAAAAGAGGGGAAAAAAGAAAGAAGAAAAAAGAAGAAAAAGGGGAAAAGGGAAAAAAGAGCAAAATTGGGGGAAAAAGGGGAGAAATAGAGAAAAGAAAGGGGAAATAGAGGGAAAGGGAAGGGGGGAAAAAGGGGGAAAGATAAAGAGGGGAAAAAGAAAGGAAAGAAAAAAGAGAAAGAAAGAGAAAAGGAAAAGCAAAAAATAGAAAAAAGGGGAAAGGAAAGAGGAAAAGAGAAAGGAAGAGAAGATGGCGGAGGGGAAAGGGAAAAAGAAAGGGGAGGGAAAGAGGATAAGGAAAAGGAAAAAAAGAAAAAGGGGAAAAAGGGGATAAAAAGGGGAAAAAGAAAAAGGAGAGAGACGAGGGGGAGAAAAGAAGTGAGGAGAAAATGAGAGAGAAAGTGAAGAACAAGAGGGAATTTGGAAAAAAGAGAGAAAAGGGAAAAGAAAAAAAAAAGAGGGGCAGAAGAGAGAAACTGAAGAGAGAGAAGGGAAAAATATAAGAGAAAAAGAGAAAAGGAGAGAAAGAGGAGAGAAAAAAAGGGGAGAGGGAAAAAAGAAGAGAAAAGAGAAAGAAAAGAGAGAAGAAAGAGAAAAGAGAAAAGAGGGAGAGAGAGAAAGAGAAAAAGGGAAAAAGAGGGAGAAAGAGGGGAAAAGAAAGGGGAAAAGAAAAGAAGAGGAAAAGAAGGAGAAAAGAGAGAGAGAAAGAGAAAGATAGAGAGAAAGAGAAGAAGAGAAAGAAAAGAAAACGAGAGAGGAAAAAGAGAGAGAAAGAGAGAAAAAGAGAAAACCCAAGAGAGAGGGGAAAAAAAGGGGAGCAAGAGAAGAGGGAAAAAGAATGGGAAAAAAGAGGGGGAGAAAAGAGGGGGGAGAGAAAAAGAGAGAGAAGAAAGGGGGGAAGAAAGAGGAGAAAAGAGAAAGAGGAGAAGGGAAAGAGAGAGAGGAAAAAGAGGGGAAAAAGAGGGGAGAAAGAGAGAGAGAAAAAGAGAGAGGGAAAAAGGGCGGGTTGGGGAAGGGGGGAAAAACGGAGAAAAAGGGGAGGGGTTTTAAAAAAAAAAAAAAAGGAAAGTTTAGGAGAGGGTTTTTTTTTTGGGAAGGCGAGGGGGAAGAGGGAAGAAAGAGAAAGGAAAAGGGAAAAAAAGGTTTGGGAAAAAGGGGGAAAGGAGAAAAGAAGAGGAAAAAGGGAGGAATGGAGAGGAAGGAAAAAAGGGGGGGGGGGGATTTTTTTTTGGGAAGAAAGGGGAAAAAAGGGAAAGAGGAAAAAAAGGGGGGCTTGGACCCCGTGGGGAGGAAACGGGGGGGTGAAGGGCCGGGACCGCGCCTTCCCGGTTTTAAAACAAACCCTTGGAATCGTTTCCGCGGACCGTCCCCTTTTTCCCTTCCTTTCCCTTGGGGACCGGCGGCCTTTTATTATGGGTTTTCCGTTTTTCTTATTTCCTTTTCCTTCCCCCCCCCCTTTTCCCTCTTCTTTTTTTTTTTTTCCCCCTCTTCTCTTTTCCCTCCCCCCTCCCTCATCCCCCTTCCCCTTTTCCCCCCTCTCCACCCTCCTCCTTTCCCCCTTCCTCCCCCTTTCCCCTCCCCCCCTTGGTCTCTGGAGGGTTAGGGTTGGTAAATTCACAAAAAAAGGGGGGCCCTGTTGGCCCCCCTGGCCCCAAAGAATTAAGGTTTTAAAAAGGGGATTTCTTTAAGGGGACTTTTTTTGGGGCCCCTTATTTTCCCCAAAAGGGTCCGGGGGTTTTTTTTTGGGGCATTTTTATTTATGGGCTTTGGGAAGATAGGGTGGTTGGGAAGGGGGGGGGGAAGGGAAAAGGGGAGAAGGGGGGGGAAAGAAGAAAAGGGGGGGTTGCTCTCTCTCTCTCTCTCTCTCTCTCTCTCTCTCTTCTCTCTCTCTCCTCTCTCCTCTGTCTGTCTCTGTATATGTATATGTATCTGTATCTTCTTTTAACGGTAGGTTCATGTCTGAGCCGCCGTGGTCACAGCATGATACTTAATTGTAGTTTTCATGTTGTGATGCTCTTGGAGTGAGTACGTGGTAGGGTCCCCAGTTCCTTTCCACGGAGAGTGCCGGTGGTACCTTTTTTTTTTTAGGTAAGCATTCTCTCTATTTATCCGGGCTTGGGACCAGCACTGACTTGGGCTGGCTTGGCCACCCAGTGGCTAGGTAGGCAATCGAGGTGAAGTTCCTTGCCCAAGGGAGCAACGCGCCGGCCGGTGACACGAACCCTCGAACTCAGATTGCCGTCGTGACAGTCTTGAGTCCGATGCTCTAACCATTCGGCCACCGCGGCCTTGGCGATCATGGGTTTCCATGATTTTTCTTGGCAATTTAGAGCGGTGGTTTGCCATTGCCTTCCGCCTGGTGTTCACCATCTCTATTTACCCGGCACTGACTTGGGCTGGCTTGGCCATCCACCCCTCCCTCATGCCCCCTCCTTCACACCACCTCTCCACCACTCCCTCATATCCCCACTTCCTCCCCACTTTCCCCTACGACCCCATTGGTCTCTGGAGGTTTCATGTTGGTGCAAATTGCAAACAAGTGCAAACTGTGCGTCCTAGCAATGATTAAGGTCAAAGGTAATAACTGCCCAAGACGACTTTGTTTGTCATCATTTGCAAGGCTCGGGTGTTTCAAGATGGCGGCAGTGTTATTGCAGTGTGCATGGAGAGATAGGTAGATAGATAGAGAGAGAGGGGGGGGAGGAGAGAGGGGAGAGAGAGAGAGGGGGGGGGAAAGAGAGAGAGAGGGAGAGAGAGAGGGGGTGGGGAGAGTAGAGAATGAGAAGTTAGAATGAGAAGAGAATCAGAGAGAGAGAGAAAGAATGAGAGAGAGAATGAAAGAGAGAATGAGAGAGAGAAAGAGAGAGAGAGAGAGAGAGAAAGAGAGAGAAAGAGCGAGAAAGAGCGAGAAAGAGAGAGAGAGAGAGAGAGAGAGAGAGAGAGAGAGAGAGAGAGAGAGAGAGAGAGAGAGAGAATAAGAGAGAGAGATTAAGAGAATGAGATAACAATAGACAAAAATCAAAATAGAAAAAAAGAAAGAGATATCTTTGGCAATTAACAAAACACAAAACACAAAATAGCATCTTTATGCTTTCGAAATTCAATTAATATATATATATATTTTTCTTATTTCCCATTAGAGGATAGAAATGAATCTTCATAAATAGCTCTTGTTGCAAGCACATCATCGAGAATGAATGTGCAAAATTTGTATTCAAACGTTAATTGAAATAATTATTTCACGGAATGGATAAAACGTGTTATGATTTAATGGTATTTTTTTTTTTTTTTTTTTTTGATATATGTGTGAGTGATATGGATTCTAGTAATATAAGCGATTTGTTTGTTATCAATGTTTTTTTTTTATTTATTTTTTTTTTTTATGTAGTTGTTTGGGTATTAGATGATTGATCTGTTTGTTTGTTTGTTTGCTTGTTTGTTCTTATTTTATTTGATTGTTTGGTTTCGCTAGTTTATTTTGTTTGTTTTTTATTTGTTTGTTTCGTTGTGACTTACTTGTTTATTCATTGATTTATTTATCTATTTTTTGGTTGTATGAAAATTATTCGATTCTTCAATCCATGTATGCTGCGTATATAAAAAAAATCTATTTCATATTCAACCTGTCTATCCTTTATTGTGAATGTGTCTACCTGTCTATCGCCCCCCCCCCCTACCCTCTGCTTCCCCCCACCCCACCCACTGCCCTCTATCCTCTAGAGAGAGAGAGAGAGAGAGAGAGAGAAAAGAGAGAGAGAGATGAGAGGGAGAGAGAAGAGAGAGAGAGAGAGAGAGAGAGAGGAGAGAGAGAGAGAGAGAGAGAGAGAGAGAGAGAAATTTCATATTTTCATATTTCATATTCAACCTGTCTATCCTTTATTGTGTATGTGTCTACCTGTCTATCACCCCCCTACCCTCTGCTTCCCCCCACTCCACCCACTGCACTCTATCCTCTAGAGAGAGAGAGAGAGAGAGAGAGGAGAGAGAGAGAGAGAGAGAGAGAGAGAGAGAGAGAGAGAGAGAGAGAGAGAGAGAGAGAGAGAGAGAGAGAGAGAGATTGTGTGTGTGTGTGTCTCCCCCCCCCCTCCTATCCTCCTTCCTTCTCCTCTCCCCTTCTTTCTTCCCTCCCCCTTCCCTACTTCCCTCCATCCCTCTCTCTCCTATCCTCCTCCTCTCCTCCTCTCCTCTGTCCCTCTCTTTCCTACCCTATCCTTACCTCCTTCCATCCACCCATACCCCCCTCTACCTATCTCCCATTTCCCTTCTCCTCCTTCTCCTCCCTCTCCCTCTTCTTCCCCTCTTCTTCCCCTCTCTCTTCCTCTTTCTCTCCCTCTTTCTCCTTCTTTCCCTCTTCTTCCCCTCTCCCTCTCTTTCTCATTCTTCCCCTCTCTCTCTCCCTCTTTCTTTTCCTCCCTCTCCCTCCTTCGCACGTAAACAAAATCCAAATTATAAATACAAGAAACAAAAGGCTAATAATATATGCAGATTATCAATGACTGATGAACGAGAGCAAACAAATAGGCAGGCGAGAGATATTATATAAACAATGAATGAATGACAGTCTAGTGATAATCTTGACAGCGTGCAAATGACAGGTAAGAAGTTTTCAAATCTTTCATTCTTAAAAAGAATAAAAAAATGAATCATTTGTTTAGCTGGTTAGGTTGAGATCAGATTAATAATGCGATGATGAATATGTGTGGACTTGCGTGTGTGTGTGTGTGTGTGTGTTTGCGTGTGTGTGTGTATGTATGTGTATGTGTGTGCGTGTGTGTGCGTTTGTTTGTTTGTGTGTGTTTGTGTGTGTGTGTGTGTGTGTGTGTGTGTGTGTGTGTGTGTGTGTGTGTGTGTGTGTGTGTGAATGTGTGCGTGTGTTTGTGTGTCTGTGTGTCTATATGTATGTCTGCATAAATGCGCGAGTATGTGTACATATGCGCGTAAGTTCGTCTGTGTGCGCCTTTCTATGTGTAGACAGACATCTCCGTACATAGACAAACAACGGCTTTTGGAACTTGAACCGAAATCAGCACCCAAAACACACAACCTCATTGACAGCCTCTTGTACCTCAAGGCGCCAAACAGAGACACAAGTCCCCCGCCCTAAAACAAGCCGTATTGCAAAGCCCCTTCAATTGCAAACGCCGAGCAACATCAACAGCAACAACGGCAAGTTTCAACAGCAACAACGGCAAGTTTCAACAGCAACGTCTCGAAAAGCGACTAAGCGAGCGGAGAAGCGCTCGATAGCGACTTTCCGCTAACTAGAGATCTCCAGCCGATAGTTCGCTGAAGTTGCTACCGTGAGTGTGGTTGCTTGTGCTGTGTGGTTGTGGTGGTGGGTTTGTGTGTGGTTGATGTGGTTGGTGGGTGGTAGGTGGGCTTGTGGTTGAGGGGGAAGGTGGAGGAATGAGGGAGAGAGAGAGAGAGAGAGAGAGAGAGAGAGAGAGAGAGAGAGAGAGAGAGAGAGAGAGAGGAGAGAGAGGAGAGAGAGAGAGAGAGAGAGAGGGTGGGTGAAAGGTGGAGGAATGAGGGGAGATGAGAGAGAGTGGATAGAAGGTGGAGGAAGAATTGGACAAGTGAAAAGAGAAAATTTAGAGGAGGGGATTGGGGGGGGGGAGGGGGATAATGTTACAGTGGGCGTGATGAAGTGGGCGTGAGAGAGTGGGCGCAGTGGAATCGACTGGGGGATGAGGAATTGGAAAAGAATGATGAGGTGATGAGGGAGAGGCTCGGGGAAGAGGGGAAACGAAAGCATGGAAGTGAGATGAGAATTTAGGACGAAGGGGAAGAGATAAAAGAGAGGGGAAGAGGGGAAAAGGGGAAAGGGGGATTAGAATAAGGAGAGGGGAATAAAGAGAACAAAGAACGGGAGAAGAGGTAAAAAGAATGAGAAAGATGAGAGAAGAAGGAGAAAGAACAAGAAAGACAGGAGATCAGAATGGCAAGAGTGAGGGGAAGGGAGGAAGAGGGGAAAGGGAAGGGACGAAGAGGGAGCAACAGCGTGACGGTGGATAAGAATGAGACTAAGAGTGATTATGTAGCAGGAGTGACGGTCCTGATGACGGCGTGACGGGAGTGAGTGACGAAAGACCGGACGAGATGCTTCGCGGACGACGCTGTGGGCTGGCGAAGGGACAGCGAATCGACGGTAGCGTTAGAGTGTCCTGCTCTGCGACACTGTGGCTTGATTTCCAGGGAAAGAGAATTTTGTCAATACTTTTTATATAGATGTAAAAGTATATATATATGTACATATGTATATATATAATATATATATAAAGATATAGATATATATAATATATATAATATATATAATATATAATATGTGTGTGTGTGGTGTGTGTGTGTGTGTGTGTGTGTTGTGGGTGGGGCGGTGGTGTGTTTATATATCTTAATAACATGATATATAGTATATATATAATAAAATATAATATTATATTATATATTATATAAAAATCTATGATATATTATATAATATATAGAATTAGTCAAAACACACACACACACACCCACACACACACACACACACACACACACATATAGATATATAATATATAAATATATAGATATAATATATAGTATATTATATATATATATATATATAATATATAATATATATATATATATATAAATATCATCATTATTATTATTATTGTTATCATTATCATTATCTATATATCATTATCATTATTATCATAACTATTGTTATTATTGTTATTAATATTATTATTATTATCATTATCGGTAAATTTTCATTCATTATCATTATCATTATGATCATTATTATTACCATAATAGTTTTTTTTTTATTGTTATTACTATTATCATTATTGTTATTGTTGTTCTAATCATCATCATTATAATTTTTTTAAAATATTACTATTATCATTATTGTTATTATTATTATTTTATCATTATTACTACTACTATTATTATCATTATCATTTTATATTATTAATTATTTTTTATTATTATTATTATTTTTATTATTATTATTATATTTACATTATTACTGTATTTATTATTCATTATTATTATATTATTATTATTATTATTATTATTATTTTTTTTTTTTTGTTGTTTGTTGTTTTGTTGTTGTCGTTGTGGTTGTTTTTATTATCATCATCATCATCATTAACACCATCATTATCCACCTCATTCTTCTTAATCCTTTTCATCACCTGGCTATATATATACTGTATTTCTAATCTATTTTTTAAAGCATACGACAATAAATTGAAGGAAAAACACAACTTCAAAGACGCCACACGTTTTTTTCTTTTTCTTTTTTTCAGGACAATTAATCAAAATATCGCTGGCACCTTTTTTAGAGTGCCAAGACTGACGCAGGCGTTACAAGGGTGAGTACTAGAGTGGTAAAGGCAACAGCGTGGCACTGCGTGTATAGTGTAACAAGGGGATAGGGTGACACTGTGAGGTAACAAGGGTGATAGGGTGACACTGTGAGGTAATAAGGGTGATAGGTGACAATTTGAGGTAAAAAGGGTGATAGGGTAAAACTGTGCTTTAAAAAGGTATAGGTGACTGTAGAAGAGGGTGATAAGATCATGTGTAAAAGGTGGATATACGAAGTAAAAGGGTGATAGGTATACAATGTAACAAGGTTGGTAGGTGCTATGAAATAACAAGGTGATAAGATCGTATGAGGTACAAGGTGATAATGAAGTTACAAGGGTGATAGGTGATCTATTTGTAACAAATAGGGGTAGGGCAGGAGAAGAAGCAGAAGGAGGCAGGGAGAAGGAGGAGGCGAGGAAAAATCAGGCAGCAGGGAAAAGGGAAGAGGCCAGGGAAAGAACTGGAAAAGGGGCGTCGGAGGCCCGCAGGGCCAGGAGGGTGCCGGCAGGGGCCATTAGGGCCAGGCAGGTCCCCGAAAAGGGGGTGGGAATCCAAGGCCGATTTCCCCTCCTTGTGCACCTTTTTTCTCCTGTCCAGGTCTCCCTCACCTTCCTTTTTCCTTTTCCTTTTCCCCCTTTTTCCTTTCCCCCCCCTTTTCCTTTTTCCTTTCCCCCTTTTTTTCGTCTCTTCCTCTTTCTCCTCTTGCGCGCACTCCTTCTCCTTCCCTTCTCCTTTTATTGGGAGTAATAACGCTATCATCATTATTATTTTCATCACTATTATGATAATGACAGTAATATTAATAATGATAATAATAGTAATGATGGAATGTGATAATCATGATGATAATAATAATGAAAATAATTATGATAATTATCATTACTATTATTATCATTATTACTCTTATACACACACACACACACACACACACACACACACACACACACACACACACACATATATATATATATATATATATATATATATATATATATATATATATATATATATGTGTGTGTGGTGTGTGTGTGTGTGTGTGTGTTGTGTGTGTGTGTGTGTGTGTGTGTGTGTGTGTGTGTGTGTGTGTGTGTGAGTGTGTGTGTGTGTATAAATATATATTCTATACATAATCATATAGATAGACAGATAGATAGATATCATCCCAAAAGCATTAGGGTTTAGGTGCAACACTCCGTCGACACCCAATATGAACCCATTGTGTCTGGGCCAACACTGAGCATCTTTGGGGACAAACAGGGAAGTCGTTCTGTCTTCCTGTTCTTTGAGAAAGGAATGAGCTAGGGAGACGAGAGGAAGACGCAGCCGAGGAGAGTCATTCGAGAGGCGATAAGGTGCAAATTCCTCTGCTCCTCCGACGCGCGCGAACGTCCATTATCGTACGCTAGGTTTGTTGTCGCAACGGGGATTTGGAAGTTATCGTACGCAGCATTGTTGTTGTCGTGCGAGAAATGGGGGAATGGTTGAATGTTAGGTTGGTGTGGTAGGGAGCAATAGCGAGGTATCGAGCGCCGATTTATTGTCATAATGTTGAATGGAGGAGTTCCAAACCCATGTCCGATATCATAAAGATGAAGGGGAGTTATTGTACCATTGCCTCTAATAGTGACTTATTTTTTGGGCTAATTTTGGCGTCGCAGAAGGAATGGCTACATTACGCTACTCTAATTTGTTGTCGTAGAGGGAATGCTGACTTGCCGAGAGTATTAATGCAGTAAAAGTTAATTAGTGTACATACTAAGTACTCAACAGCGTACCGAATGAGCATATCCATTATCGTACATCGTCAAGTTGTATGGGATCCTCTGGCGGTAGAAAAGAGAAATTAATCGCTGTTATTTAGGGGTTATATATTGTTATACACTTTTCATGCGACTTTGACGAAACGTTGCCTTTTCGACTCAGCCTCCGAGGAAGTACATTTTCTGATTACTTTTTCGCGGTCATTTCATGTACTGATATATATGGATTAGGAGATGGAATGCAACAATGGCTAGGGTGATTTCGTAAATATTTTGGACAATTTCATTTTGCTAAATAGATATAAAAAAATGTATTTCTTTCTTAATGGTTTTATTTGCTATGGCTTTTAACTGTAATTATAAATTGATTTCCCTTTACCACAGATATTCTTTCAAGAATTGATTACATATTTATATTTTTTTTTTCTATCTGATTTAATTTTTCGTGTCGGAGTTTTCGGTTTGTTATCTTTTGTTGCTGTTGTTTTTTCTTTTTCTTTTTCTTTTCTTTTTTTTTTTTTTGTTATAAAGATTATAATTAGTAATAACTTATATACTTTTATTTTCCTTCTTTCACTGGAATTTTCTTCAGATTTTTTCAGTTTATTGTCTATGATCCATAATTTTTCTCTCTATTTACATTTTTTGTCTTTATCAGTCCTATAATAAATTATTTTACGTCTTCACCTACTTCAAATGTGCTGTGTCACGCCGCTATGACAGAATTATTTTAGAATATGATTCATGTGAGTCATCCAGATTGTTTAGTATTCACACGTTATCTGTTTTCAAGATAATTTTAGCGTTTTTTGGAAATGAGGAAAGTTAAAGAGTATAAGAATCTGTCTATAAATAGTTAGAAATATGTGACCCTTGAAAAAATGAATACGTCCGTAACCCTTATTTTCTTTTGATGCGCTGTTGCCACGACATTTCTTTTAGCAGGTTTTATGACATCTTTATGATATCTATACGACTTCACATTGTTGTCTATTCATGCTCAACAGAATAATTGTTTGCTCTGGGACGAAATTTCACCACTGATGATATTTCCACGAAGGTAATTTGGAAGTTATTCTTCAAAAGCTTACAACAATGTCTGCGTCTTTGAGGTGGTCAGAGTTAAGAATGATTATTTCAAATGGAATTGTTCTCTGTGATTTGTTTATAACTCAAAGTCTTTCGTAGAGGTTAATGAGGACTTTCTGTAACATTTTCTCCATTTTATTTGTAATAAAATATGTCCCTAAATGGTATTTTTCCTTGTTTTGCGAGAGTGAATGTTTTTGGCATTTTTGCATAATGTGTAGCGTTTGGCATGCAACTTTTTCATAGTGATTCATTCATAGTTTTATTATCGTTGTTGATGTTATTGTTGTTCTTATTTTATCATCTATATTATTATTATTATTATTATTATT
>NC_051389.1:56008476-56028476 GCF_015228065.2 Penaeus monodon | reverse complement strand
GAAAATAACAATTAAACGAAAAATAAAAGTTAAATCTCTCGTTTTTTTTTTTTTTTTTTTTTTTTTTTTTTTTTTTTTTTTTTTTTTTTTTTTTTATCTCGTCACGATTTTTTCCGTTCTTGTATTTCTCTCTTCCATTCTTTTTTTTTTCCATTTTCTTTCCTGAACTGACCCAAATAAATCTAAAACACATCAATATATATATACATACAAATTCAACTAGATGAAAAAAGGAGAAAAAAAATATTAGACCCAATTAACTAATCACTTCAAAATTGATCCCGATTCCAATAAAAAAAGAGAGAGAGAGAGAGAGACAAGAAAATACGAAAATAGTAATAAAAAAAAAGCAGAATGGAAAAAAAAGGAAAAAAAAAAAGATTTTCGAAACAATTCAGAGGTGTCACGAGGACGCCGAGCTCGGAGGCACACAGAGGGTGGATCAAGCAATTGTATATATTTCTCTCTATATATATATTTACACTGGCCTGCCGTTCATTCTCCCTTCTGGTATTTCATCCGGATTCCCTCACCCTCTCTCCCCTCTGTTCACCCC
Organism: Penaeus monodon; assembly: GCF_015228065.2. Lineage (NCBI taxonomy): Eukaryota > Metazoa > Arthropoda > Malacostraca > Decapoda > Penaeidae > Penaeus > Penaeus monodon. The sequence goes on along the minus strand of NC_051389.1, from coordinate 56,027,920 downwards.
TTTCCTTTCCCCACCCCTTTTCCCTCCTATCTACCCCCTCTCTTTCTTTCTCTCTCTCTTTCTCTCTTTCTTTTTCTTTTTCTTTTTTGGCAGTTTCTATGTTTGTCTTTTTCTGATCTCTTTCTGTCTGTGTGTATGTATGTCTCTCTTTCTCTCTATCTCTCTCTTTCTCTCGCTCTTCTCTTTACTTTCCGTCTCCCACCTGTCCCCTTCTCTTCCCTCTCATCCTCTCTTCCTCCTCCTTTCTCCTGCCTCTCTCTCCTCCTTCCCTCCCCTATCTCTCTCCCTCCTCTCCCCTTCCCTTCGATCCTCACCTCCCGTCCCCTTCCCCGCCCCCCCTCATCTCCCTCACTCACCCCTCTCCCCCCTCTCCCCCTCATCTTCCTCACTCACCCCTCTCCCCCTCACCCCTCATCTCCCTCATTCACACTTCTCTCCTTCCCCCTCATCTCCCTCACTCACCTCTCGTCCCCTGCTCCATCATGCTGCCCACATCCCACCCCTCTCTCCCGCCCCCTCATCTCCCTCACTCACCCCTCTCCCCCTCTCCCCTCATCTCCCCTCTCTCAACCATACCTCGTATGTCTATTTCATTGGGGGAGCATAAGCATCTATGAATACTTTACGTTCATTACGTTATCTTCCGGTAAGAGGGGAAATGGGGGGGGAAAGGGGAGAAGGGGAGATGGTAAGGGGGGAGGAGAGGTGTTATTTATTGGTCACTATCATCACCATCATCATCATCATCATCATTTATGGATTTATAGTGTCGGGATGAGGAGGTACAGTTTGGCAATACTGAAAGGGTAGAGACATATGTATACAGTAAGCTATTGGTAGGTTAGATATACGTGGTCGCGCATGTGTGGTGTGTGTGTGTGTGTGTGTGTGTGTGTGTTTGTGTGTGTGTTTGTGTGTGTGTGTGTGTGTTTGTGTGTGTGTTTGTGTGTGTGTTTGTGTGTGTGTTTCTGTGTGTGTGTGTGTGTTTGTGTACTTTGTTTGTTTGTGTGTTTGTTTGTTTGTCAATCTATTTAACTATCCGTCTATAGATGTATTCATCTGTGTATATATCTATGTAACCATCTGTATATCTATGTAACTTTTTATCTATATTTATCTATCTACCTATCTATCTATCATTCTATCTGCCTATATTTACACACACACACACACACACACACACACACACACACACACACAACACACACACACACACACAACACACCACAACACACCACACACACACACAACACACAGAGGGAGAGAGAGAGAAAGAGAGAGAGGAGAGAGAGAGAGAGACGAGAGAGGTAGAGAGAGAAGAGAGAGGAGAGAGATAAAGAGAAAGAGTGAGAGAGATAGAGAAAAGGAGATTGAGAGAGAGAAAGAGAGAGAGAGAAAGAGAGAGAGAGAAAGAGGGAGAGAGAGAAAAGAGAGATGGAGAGAAAAGAGCAGAGAGAGAAAGAGAAAGAGAAAAGAGAAACGAGAAACGGACGAGAGAGAGGAAGAAGAGAAGTGGACCGAGAGAGAGAGACGGAGAAGTGGAGCGGAGAGAGAGGAGAGAGAGAAGTGGATGAAGAGAGAGGAGAGAGAGAGAGAAGTGGAGAGAGAGAGAGAGAAGTGGGAGAGAGAGAATGATAAGTGAGAGAGAGAGGTGGAGAGAGGAGGACGAGAGAGAGAAGTGGAAGAGTGGGGGGGAGATCGAGAGAAATGGAGATGGGAGAGAGAGGGGAGAGGAGAGAGAGGACAAGGGAGGAGAGAGAGAGAGGGAGAGGGAGGAGAGGAGGAGAGAAGCAGAGAGATGGAGGAGAATCGGAGGGGGAGACGAGAGGAGACAGAGAGAGAAGAGAGGAGATGAGGGGGAAAGTGGAGGGTGACGATGGAGAGAGAGGAGCTCAGATAGAAGAGAGAAAAAGAAGGGAGATGGAGAGATGGAGGAGAATGAGAAGAGGGGGACGAAAGAACGAGAGAAGAGAGTGAGAGGAGAAGTGTGGAGAGAGAGGAAGAGAGAGAGAGAGAATGTGGAGAGGAGGGAGAGAAGGAGAGAAGTGGAGAGACGAGAGAGACGAGTGGAGAGAGAGAGAGAAGGGAAAGAGAGAGAATGAAAAGAAGAGAGAGAGAGAGAGAATAGAGAATGAAAGAGAGAGAGAGAAATGAAAGAGAGGGAGAGAGCGAGGAGAGGGGAGCAGGAGAGAGAGGGAGAGAGAGAGGAGAGGAGAGAGAGAGAGAGAGACGGGAAGAGGAGAAGGAGGAGAGAGAGAGAGAGAGAAGAGAGAGAGAGAGGGAGGGGGGGAGAATGAAAAAACTAAATGAAAAAAGACTAGACTGAAAAAAACAAAAGGAGAAATAATGCAAAATAGAGAATTGAAGGAAAGGTGAGGAGAAGAGGAGAAGAGAATGAATAGGAGAATATATGAAATGAAGGAAAATTGAAAAAAGATAGAATATAATGAGGGAGAAATGTGAGAAATGAAAGGGAGGAAGGAGAGAGTGAGAACTTGAAATGAGAGAATTGAAAGAAAAAAGACAGAATATGTTGAAAACGGGAGGAGAATGAAAAAAGACCAGAGAGCAGAGACACGAGATGAGAGAGAGACGAGCAGAGAGAGAGAGAGAGAGAGAGAGAGAAGGAGGGAGAGAGGGAGAGAGGAGAAGAGAGAGCGAGAGCAGAGAGAGACCGAAGATGGAGAGAGGGAGAATGAGACGAGAGGAGGAGAGGAGAGAGAGTGGAAGAGAGAGAGGAGAGTAGAGAAGAGAGAGAGAGAGAGAAAGAGAGAAAGAGAGTAAAGAGAAGAAGGGGAAAAGAGAGACGGAGAATAAAAGAGAGCGGAAGGAGGAGGAAAGAGGTTAGAGGGGGAAGAAGAGGAGTCGAGGGGAAGTAAGAAGGCCGGAGAACGGGAAGAGAGAAAAAAGAGGAGAGAGAGAAGAGAGAAAGAAGAGATGAGAAAGAGAGAGAGAAAGGGGATATGATAGAGGAGAAAGATTACGGGAGAGAAGAAAGATGAGAGAAAAGAGAGAGAGAGAAGGAGAGAGAAGAGGGAGAGAGAGAGAGAGAGAGAGAAGAGAGAGAGAGAGAGAGAGAGAGAGAGAAGGAAGGGAAAGGGGAAGGGGAAGGGGGAGAGAATGTAAATATATGTGTATATTGCTGGCTGCATGTCTGCAGGTCCGCATGTGCACATAACTCCTTGCATCTTCGTCCATCTCATTCCCTTTAACCAATCAACCCTTCTTCCTCCTCCTCTTCCTCCTCCTCCTCCTTCTCCTCGTCACTCGTCCTTCTCCTCCTCCTACTCCTCCTCCTCCCCCTTCTCCTTCTCCTTCTCCTCATATTCCTCCTATCTCTTCTCTTCCTCTTTTCCCCTCCTCCTCCTCTTCTCATTCCTTTCCTCTCCTTCTTCATCTTCCCTCTCCTTCTTCTCCTTCCTCCTCCTCCTCCTCTTGCTCCTCCTTCTCATCCTCTTCGTCCTTCCCCTCGTGACTCCTTCCCCTCACCATACTATATCAGATTCAATCTCAAGGCATTCTCCGTTCCTCTCTCCCCTCTCCTTTATTCATTATTTTTTTCTGACTATTCTTTCCTTCTTTTTTTTTCATTGTAGACACAAGGGTAAGACTGATTTGATATGACGTCAGGTTATGTGGCTGCCAACACGTAATAAGCTATTTTGACCCTTATTGAAGATGCTCTGTCTTTAGAGCCTTCTCTATACATGTCCTTCTCCCCCCTAACCCCCCCCCCTCCTCTCTCTCTCTCCATCAGTCTCCCTTCATTCTCTCTTTCTTTACGTCCTTTCTCCCTCCCTCTTCCTCTTCCTCTTCCTCTTCCCTTCTCTTCTTCCCTTCTCATTCTACCTCCTACTGCCTACTCATACTTCTTCCCTTTCCTCTCCTCCTCCTTCATCCCCCATTTATCCTCTCTATTTTGAGAGAGAGAGAGAGAGAGAGAGAGAGAGAAAGGGAGGGAGGAAGGGAGAGAGGAAGGGAGGGAGGGAGGAAGGGAGGGAGAGAGAGAGGGGGGAGAAGGGAGGAAGTAATGGGAGGAGGGAGGGAGGTAGGGAGGCAGAGAAGGAAGGGAGGAGGATAGAGACAGTGAGAGAGTGAGAGTCTCCTTCACCCCCTACTCACCCCTCCTTCCCCATCTCCTTTCCTCTCCTTCCCTCTACACCCCCCACCCCTTCCATCTTTCCCAATCTCTTCCTTTTTATGTCCCTCCCCCAATTTTCCTCCTACCATCTCTTTCTTTCCTCCCACTCCTTTCTTCTTCTCCCCCATCTCCCTTTTTCTCCCCCTCGTCCTCCTCCTCCCCTTCTCCTCTTTCCCAATCTCTTCCTTTTTTATCTTCCTCCCCTAACTCTCCCCCTACACTCTCTTTCTTTCCTTCCCCCCGTTTCATCCTCTCCCCCATTTCCCTTTCCTCCTCCTCCTCCTCCTCCTCCTCCTCCTCCTCCTCCTCCTCCTCCTCCTCCTCCTCCTCCTCCTCCTCCTCCTCTCCCTCTCTTAGACACGTAACGTCAGTCTATTGAAAGGAAATTCTTCCTATATTTCTTCCTAGTCAAGAGCCTCTTGACTATTTTGATGTACGTGGCGTTCTTAAGAGGAGATGGACATGGGGAGGAGGGAGAGTAAAAGAGAGAGGGGAAGGGAGGAACGGAGGGAGGAAGGGAGAGAGAGAGAGGGGGGGGGAAGGGAACGGAGGGAGAAAGGGAGGGAGGGAGGGAGGGAGAGAGAAGAGAAGACGATGAGAAGAGAGAGAGAGAGAGAGAGAGAGAGAGAGGAGGAGAGAGAGAGAGAGAGAGAGAGGAACGAGAGAGTAGAGAGAGAGAGGAGAAGATGAGGAGATGAGAGAGAGGAAGAGAGAGAGAGAAGGAAGGGAGGAGGATAGAGACAGGGGGGGGGAGAGAGTCAGCTATAATAATAACAGTGATAATAATAATGACACAGACACATACACACGCACCGAACAACGCCAAACATTCACACACACACACACACACACACACACACAAACAAAACAACAAAACAAACAAACACAAACAATCACACACACACACACACACACACACAACACACAAACAAACAAACAAACAAACAAAACACAAACAATCACACACACACACACAAACAAGTAAACAAACACAAACAATCACACACACAAACAAACAAACATACACAAACAATCACACACACATCCGGCAAATTCACACAATCTTATAAATGTTAATATATCTACACATTTTTCACCATGAATATAATTTCATCCCCATTTTTTACCTTTTTATTAGCAAATACTCTCTAGGATTCAATATATCCAGTGGCCCAGGATGTATATACAATACGCTGGAGTATGCTGGCGCTCTATAAATCAAAAGGTATTAATCTGCAACCGTGCGTGTTCTCTCTCTCTCTCTCTCTCTCTCTCTCTCTCTCTCTCTCTCTCTCTATCATCCTCTCTATCTCTCTCTCTCCTCTCTCCCTCTCTCGCTCTCCCTCACTCATCTCTCTATCTCTCTCTCTCTCGAGTCTGCCTATTATGACCTGATCGAGCTACGATCTACTTCACTCTCTCTCTCTATATCTCTCTATCTATCTTCATTTCTCTTACTTTATCTCTCTCGCTTCTATCTATCACTCTCTATCTCTTATGTATCTCTCTCTCTCTCTCCTCTCTCTCTCTCTCTCTCATCTCTCTCTCTCTCTCCATTTCTCTTTACTTTCCTTCATTTTTACATTTCTTCATTCTCTCTCTCATTGCCTAGTCTCTCTTCTTCTCTCTTCTTCTCTCTCTAATCCCTCTCATCTCAACGCTCTCCAATTTTCCATTCTCCTTCCTCCCTCTATCTTTCCTTTCTCTCCTTCCCCCAGAATCTATCTCGCAGCATCAATAATTTAATTATCATCTTGATCTTACTTATACTCAGCATCCTGTCTCTACTGTCAACGCTGTTCTGTTAATCTCCCTTCACTCTCCCTATTTTAGTGTACGCACCCAATTTATCGTGTACGTAAGAGTGTGAGTTTGTGTGTACGTATTTTACGTGTGTGTGTGTGTGTGTGTACGTATTTTTGTTAGGTACTTGAGCAAGTAAATCTGCATGTATGAATTTACGTATGTAAGTAAAATTTCTGTGTACATAGTATTTCTGCACGTATGTTCTTCCTATTCATATATACGCAGCCACAAAAAAAAAAAAAAAAAAAAAAAACACACACACAAACGCACACATCCAAACAATCACAAACCAACACACACACACACACATACAAACACACAAGCACACAAACGAACGAACAAGCGAACCGACGCTTCAAAGTCACGAGAGCGACTCACGAAGCCAATAAACCTCGCATTGAAACCGACGAGAATCGACACCTGCGCCCCGGTGATTGACAGGTGCCAACACGTGTCCGTCTGTGATTAGAAGGCAGGTCGCGACACTGGCTACTGCATCCTACGGAGATGCTCGGGGGATGGGGGGGTGAGAGAGGGGAGGGGAGGGGAGGTGGGAGAAGGAGGGAGAGGGGAGGAGGAGGGGGAGGTGGGAGGGAAAGAGGGGACGGGAGGGAGGAGGGGACGGGAGGGAGGAAGGGAAGGAAGGGGGTGAGGAGGAGGGTGAGGGGGTGAGGAGGAGGGGGAAGGGATGGGGAAGGGAAGGGAGGGGGAGAGGGGGATAGAGAGGGGGGAGGAGGAAGGGGAGGGATGGGAGGGGGTGGGGGAAAGGAGAAGGGGAGGGGTTGGGAGGATGAGAGGAGGGGAGGGAGTGGTGGTGGGGGAAAGGGGAGGGATGGGAGGGGTGATGGAGGGAAAGGAAGAGAGAAGAGATAGGGGGAGGGGGAGGATTAGGGTAGAAAAGAGTTTGTGCGTGTGTGTGTGTGTGTGTTGTGTGTGTTTGTGGGTTTGTGTGTGTGGTGTGTGGTGTGGTGTGGTGGTGTCTGTGGTGTTGTGTGTGTGTGGTGTGTGTTGTGTGTTGTGTGTGTGTGTGTGTGTGTGTGTGTGTGTGTGTGTGTGTGTAGTCTATTAATGTATGTAATATAATTTGTGATGTCATGGTAAATGACTAGCTTTACTGATGCAATAAAACATCTTTAAGCAAATCTGAAAAAATATGACAAACCTGATAATGATGAAGCCAATGCCCCTCCCCCCAATATGTATATATATATATATATATATATATATATATATATATATATATATATATATATATATGTGTGTGTGTGTGTGTGTGTGTGTGTGTGTGTGTTGTGTGTGTGTGTGTATGTGTATGTGTATGTGTATGTGTATGTGTATGTGTATGTGTATGTGTATGTGTATGTGTATGTGTATGTGTATGTGTATGTGTATGTGTATGTGTATGTGAATGTGTATGTGTATATATACACATACATACATATACACATACATATATACACATACATACATATTATGTGTATGTGTGTACATACATACATATACATGATAACATGCAAAACAACAACAATAACAAAAAAAAAGATGAGGGAAAAAATACACAAAAGACAAAAAAACGAAAGAAAACTACGAAACAAACCAAGAAACAAAAAGAAAGGACGTATAAAGAGAAAAAGATAAGAAAAAAAAAAAATAACCCCAAGCTCGACTTACGACAGACCCTCATATTTTTCTCTCCGATTTCTCCTTATTCCTCTCTTTATTAGTGTGTTGCTTCGTAAATTATACCGAACGGAGGGGCAGCTAGGCTTTCTTATGAGGCGTTTTATTTCCCTGTCAATTTAATCGATCAAGTTTCCTCGTGTTTGTGTTTGTATTCGTGCGTTTGTATATGTAGTGTTTGTTTTTTTTTTTTGGGGGGGGGGTTTGTGTGTATGCATTTATCAGTTAACCAAATATCGATATTTCGATATCACTAACAATTAACCAAGTGACCAAAACTAACCAAAAAAAAAATAGAAAATTAATTAACGACAGCAAGAAAATGACATGACACTGACGCCTGAGAGAATTCAGTGTATAATAATGACAGTGTATATTAATGACATCAGGATGACAGCGGGCAGGGTATAGTGACGCTGATCTAATTGTACAGTGACAGTGATATGGAGAAAAAAAGAGGGACTGAGTGGTAGAAGGGGAAAAGGAAGAGGGGAGAAGGAAGAGGGGGAAGGGGAGGGGAAATATGGGAAGGGTGGGAGGGGGAGGGGAAATATGGGAAGAGGGAGGGGGAGGGAAAGGGGAAGGGGAAGGGGTGATTTTGGAGAGGGGAAGGAGGGGAAAAGGGGAGAAGGAAGAGGGGGAAGAAGGGGTATGGGGAGGTGAAGAACAAGAAAAAGGGTGAAGAAGAGGGGAAGGGAGGGGGATGGATGAGAGGGATGTAGGAGAGAGGGGAAGTGGGGAGGAGAAAGAGGGGAAGGTTAGGGAGGAGGAGATGATGGAGTACATGTAAGAAGAAAAAAAAAAGAAAATTGGTAGAGAAAAGAGAGAGAACGAGGGGAAGTTAGTGGAGGAGGGGACATGGGTATGGGGTAAAAGAGGGGAAAAGAAAAGGGAAAGTAAAGGTGAAGAGCCGAACTGTCGTGGAGGAAAGGAAAAGGAGAGAAAACTGACCGACGAATTAAGGAAGAAAAGGGAAGAGTACAAGGCAAGAGGGGAACAGACGAGGGGAGATGGTGGGGAAAGAGGAGGAGCCAACGGGTTGTGACAGGGAGATACATGGCCGTTGGGGGAGAAGTTTTGACGGAATGTAACTAACCGGGGCGTGTCAGAGAGAGGGTAGAAAGGGGGGGGGGGGGGTGAGGTTAACTACAAGGAGGGGGGGGGGGTGGAGAAGGGAGCCAGGGAAGATAAGGGGAAAAGGGATGTGAGGGGACAAGACCTCAGTGAGGAGAGGGACAGAGGGGAAATGAGAGAAGAGGGGAGAAGGCCATAGTGAGAGGGGCCAGGAAAGATGAGGGGGAGGGGGGAGGGGGAAGGGACATGGCCATAGTGAAGAGAATAAATGTATATAAAAAAGGAGAAGGTTACGGATGAGGGGAAAAGACTGTAGTGAGGGGAAAATTGGCATGGGATGAAGGCGATTTTCTCCGAAGGGAAAGGCTATTGAGGACACTCGGAAGAGAAGATGCATAAGAGCAAAGGAGAAAATGGAGAGAAAGGAAGAGATAGAAAGAGAGAGAGAAAGAGAGAGAGAGAGAGAGAGAGAGAGAGAGAGAGAGAGAGAGAGCAGAAGAGAGAGAGAAGAGAAGAAAGAGAGAGATAAAGAGACACAGACAGACAAAAGAGTACGAAAGAGAATGAGAGAAAAGAACGAGAAAGAGAGAGAGAAACAGAGAAAAATAGCAAAGGAATAGCAAGAACGACCGTAAAGCGAGAAATAGGAGACTTTGGGAAGAGAAAGGTCCGGAGAAGGGGGGGGACCTAAGGGGAGAAAGAGGGGAGTAGGGAGGAGTGAAGGAGGGGGAGGGAGGGGGTGAAGGAGGAGAAGGGAGGAAGTGAAGGAGGGGGAGGGAGGGGATGAAGGAGGTAGAAGGAGGAGGTGGAGGAAGGGGGTGAGAGGAGGTGGAGGAAGGGAGAGGGGGGAGGTGGAGGAGGGGAGAGGGAGGAGGTGGAGGAGGGGAGAGGGAGGAGGTGGAGGAGGGGAGAGGGAGGAGGTGGAGGAGGGGAGAGGGAGGAGGTGGAGGAGGGGGGAGGGAGTAGTTGAAGAGGAGGAAACGCGCCGCGAGAAATATGTAAGGGGAAGGAGAGGAAGAAATCTCAAGACACGCAGCAGGTTGTGACATGGAGAGGAAGATGACAAAGGAGAAGAAGTAAGTCGTGATAAAGGAGTAATAGGAGAGAGAGAGAGAGAGAGAGAGAGAGAGAGAGGGGGGGGGAGGTCGCGTGAAACGGGGAGGGAGATATCCGTAGAGTTTTGTCGCCGAGAGAGAGAGGGAGAAGAGAAAGAAACCAAATCGGAGAGAAAAAAAAAATAAAAAAAGAAAGATAGAAAAAAGGAAAAATAGATGACTTAAGGGATGAATACGATACGAAAAAAATTGCTAGTAATAGAGAAAAGGAAATGGAAAATGATAAACAAAAATAATAAAGGAAGGACCATATGATATATAAGAATCGATAAATCAGATAAATAGAATAATTCTAAGATAAAAATAAAAAAAAAAAAAAAAAATTGACAAAAAAAGAACAAAACAAAAAAAAAAAAATTTTCTTGAAAAATTAAAATTTTCCTTTTCCCTAATTTTTTTTTTTTTTTTCAATTTTATGAACAATTTTAAAATTTTTATTCCTTTTTTTATCACGATTAAAATACTTTAAATTTTTTCTTTAAAATGTAATTTTTTTTCCTTTCCCTTCTCATTTTTTTTTCATTATTATTTCCCCTTTTCTCATTTTTCAATTTTTTTTTTATGTGAATTTCTTTTTTTCTCTCTCTCTCTCTCTCAATTTTTTTTTCATTATGGAAAAATTTTTTTTTTTTCCTTCTCTCAAAATTTTTTTTCATTAGTAATTTTTTTTTTTTTTTCCTCTCTCTTTTACCTCTTTTCCTTTTTTCTTTTTTTTACAAAAAAAAAACAAAAAACACAAAAAAAAAATTTAAAAAATGGGTAAAAAAACTAAAACAATAAATTTTTTTCCCCCTTTTCTTTCCCTCTTTTTCCCCTCTCCTTTTTTTTTTCTTTTTACAAAAAAACAAAAAAAAAACCCCCCCCCACATTTCCTTGTGTAAAAAAAATAAAAATAAATTTTTTCTTCCCCCCCCCCTTCCCCCCTTTTCCTCCAACAAAAAAGGGGGAACAAAAAAAAAAAAATTTTGGAAGAGGGGGGAAGGGGTTTCAAGGAGAATTTTTTGCGAAGAAAGATTAGGAGGAAGTATTAAAAGGGGGGGAAAAGGGGGAGGGGAGAAGGAAGGGGAAAGGGGAGGAAGGGGGAAAGGGAAAGGAGGGGGGGAAAGGGAGGGGGGGAAAGGGGGAGAGAGGGGAGGGGGGAAGGGGGGGGAAAAGGGGGGAGGAGGGGGGGGGGAAAGGGGTGGAGGGGGAAAGAGGAAAAAGAGGAGGAGGGGAGGAGGGAGGAGGAGGAGGGGAGGAGGAGGGGGGGGAAAAGAGGGGGGGTGGAGGAGGAGGAGGGGGAGGGGGGGGGAGGAGGAGGGGGGGGGGGTGGAGGGGGGGGAGAAGGGGAGGTGGAGGAGGAGGAGGAGGAGGAGGGGGGGGTGGAGGGGGAGGGGGAGGGGGGGGGGGGTGGAGGAGGGGGGAGGAGGGGGGGGGTGAGGAGGGGGGGGGGTGGGGGGGGAAGGGGGCGAAGGAGGGGGAAGGGGGAGAAGGCAGAAAGGGGATGGGGAGGAAAGGAGGAGGAGGAAGGAGAGGTGGAAAGGAAGAGGAGGAAGAAGGGGGAAAAGGAAAAGGGGGGAGGGGAGGGGGGGGATGGGGGTAGAGGGGGAAAGGGAGGAGGATGAGGGGAAGGGGAGGAGGACGAGAAGAACCAGAACAAAAAGGACAAGAAGAAGAAGAAGAAGAAGAAGAAAGAAGAAGAAAGAATAAAAAGACAAAGAAATAAATGATGAAAGAAGAAGAAGAAAAAAAAGAAAAGGGGAAAGGAAGAAGATGAAGAAGGAAAAGGATTAGTTAAAAAATGTTAATGGTTTAGGGCAGGAATATGTTGTGGGTATTTAGCATTCGTTCGTCTTTGCCTTTTTCTTTTGTATTTGTAGTAAATGTTAATTGTAGCAAACTTGCTGTGTGTTGTGGTGTGTGTGTGTGTGGTCTGGTGTTTGTCTTGTGTATTTGGGTTTTGTGTGTGTGTGTGGTTTGTGGTGGTGTGTGTTTGTGTGGGTGTTTTGGGGTGTGTGTGTGTGGTTTTTTGGGGTGTATGGTGGTGTGTTTGTGGTTTTTTTAAAATTATCCTTATTATCATTTTATCATGGTTTTTTATCATTTTGTGTTATCTTGATTTTACTATTTTCTTTTATAAATTTCCCTTATTAGTTTAAAATATACTATCAGATTCTTTTTTTTTTTATTATCGTATCATTTTAATCATTTTTATAATGAAAATTCATACTTTTTTGCTTCATCATTTAAATATCATGTGTATATACAATAAGTATGTATATACCTTTGTATATAATGTATATTTGTAAAAAAAAAAACCCACAATACAAAAAAAAATTTTTTGAAAGGAAATACGTTTCGAAAACCCCCGGTTCCATTTAGGTCTTAATCCAAGTGGATTTTGAAAAATGTGTCTCACTTCAAAAAATTAGTTTGGTATTGTGGTTTTTTTTTCAAATTTTATCAGCACGGAAGAGTGTTTTGCTATCCTTTTTTAGTGTATGTAATATGGAAAGAAAAGCGCAAAAATCGAGTTTTAGGGCGAAGGATGTGGAGAGGTCCACGGCGCTCAAACTGAGCATACCCTTATGATGGATATATGATTAAAAGATGAGGAAGACAGCAGAAAAGATAGACAGAAATAGATAGTAAAGGGGATGTATATAAGATACATATATATATAATTTTATATATATATAATTATATATATTATTTTATTACTTTTACATATATAAATATATATATATATATATAATATATATATATATATATATATATATATATTTGTGTGGTGTGTGTGTTGTGGGTTGTGTGGTGTGTGTGTGGTGTGTGTGTGTGTGTGTGGGATACCCAAAACCCTACAAAACCAACACACAGAGGCAACCCCCGAGGCACCACACACAAAACACAACACCAACACAACACACACACACCACAAACCCCAACACAACAATATAATATATATTATATTTATTTATATAATATATTATATTATATTATTTAAAAATAACAAAAATAATATTATATATATATATATATATATATATATAAATTATATATATATTAAATATATTATTATTATTTTAAAAATATATATTTATTTTTATTTATATTTTAAATTTAAAAATTGTTTGTGGGGTGTGTGTGGGTGGTTGTTTTTGTGGGGTGGTATGGGGTGTGTGTATTGGTGGGAGTATGGTGTTGGGGGGTGAGTGTGTGTGTGGGGTGTGGTTGGGATGGTGTGTGTGTGTGTGTGTGTGTGTGTGTGTGTGGGGTGTGTTGGTGTGTGGGTTTTTTGGGGGGGCGCGCACGTACATGTGCAGGAATGTATGTTTATTTCATGTACTTATGTATATATATATGTATTATGTATACATACATGTATATATGTAAGTATGTAAGTATGTATGTATGCATGCATGCATGCATGCATGCATGCATGTATGTATGTATGTATGTATGTATGTATGTATGTATGTATGTATGTATGTATGTATGTATGTATGTATGTATGTATGTATGTATGTATGTATGTATGTATGTATGTATGTATGTATGTATGTATGTAGTATGTATGTATGTATGTATGTATGTATGTATGTATGTATGTATGTATGTATGCATGTATGTATGTATGGACGTACGTTTGCATCGATTTTACTTTTTTTTACCAAAAAATAGATCTCCGTCTTTCCTTCGACTCCATCGCCTTCCTCCCTCGCCTCTCATCCCTCATTTTTATCGCAAAATTGACCTTTCCCTCTTCATCATCTATTTCCTCCTTGTCCTCTTCTCCCTCTTCCCTCTCTCCCTCTTTCCCTCCTTTTTCCTCTCTTTCTTCCTCCGTCTCCCTTGTTTTCTTTCTCCTTTTCCCTTTATTTTCCCCCTCTCTCTTCCTCTCTCTCTCTCTCTCTCTCTCTCTCTTTCTCTCTTTCTCTCTTTCTCTCTTTTTATCTGGTTTCAACTTCTTCTTCCTAACTTTCCTCCTCTCCGTTTCCTCCCCTTCCCCCGTCTATTCTCCCTCTCCCCTTCTCCTCCTTCCTCTCTTTCCCTTGTCTTTCGTACTCCTCCCTTTCCCACTCTCCCTGTTCCTCCTTTTACCCTTCTTCCATTTCTCTCTTCTTCTCCCTCTTTCTCCCTCCCCCTTCTCCGTGTTTCTCCCTCCTTCCCCCTCTTTCTCCCTCCTTCTCCATCTTTATCCCTTTTCCATCTTTTTCTCCCTTTCTCCCTTTCCATTCTCCCTTTTTCTCCTTTCCTTCTCCATCTTTCTCCCTTCTTCTCCATCTTTCTCCCTTCTTCTCCATCTTTCTCCCTTCTCCCTCTTTCTCCCTCTTTCTCCCTTCTTATCGTCCCTCTGCTTCCCCTCTTCATCTGTTAACTTATCTCCAAAGGAAAGAGGAAATGAACATTGAAATATTACCAGGCGCTACGAATTCAAAATATTCCGATCAATAAAAATGATAAAATTATGATAAAATGTAATAAAAAAAAGATAGATAATAAGAATTCTTAAAAATCATAATGTGATAAAACGTCATAGAAGATCAGAAAAGAATAAGAAAGAAATAGATTAAAAAAATCTAATTGAAATTAGAATTATAAAAAAATGGATTTTTTTTTTTTTATCTGGTTTCAACTGAAAAAAAACAGAATGGGAAAGAAGAAAGACAAAAATGAAAGAATGAAGAAAGGAAATTTGAAGGAAAGAAGTGAGAGAAGAGAGGCTAGGGAGAATCAGTCGTAACTTTTGTGTGTCTTGACAAGAACTGCCTCATCTATTACTGTTATTTCGTCACATGTCATATCACAGAGATTTTTTTTTCTTTCTTTCTTTCTCTCTCTTTTTGTTTATAGCACTCACTCTTTTTTTGTTTTGTTTTGGTTCTCCTTTTTCTATTTTTCTTTCGCTTTTCGTTTTGTTTTTTTCTTTTTTCTATCTTTCATTTTCCGTTTTTTTTTTTTATCTTATCTTTTCGTTTTTTTACTTATTTTTTCTTTTATTTTTATTTATTTTTTTATTTTGTTTTTTACTTTCTTTTTCTTTTTTTTTCCTTCTTCGCGAGAAGAAGGAAAAGAGGTATCGTTTGTTTGTTTGTTTTTTTTCTCTTGTTTTTTTGTGGGTTTTTTTTTACTGTTTTTATTATCATTATTATTCTGTTTTTGTTTGCGGACTTTGTATAGTAATCAAACATGAACATTACATAAGGACTAAATGTGTGAAAAAAGGAGTGTACATAAACACACACACAACAACACACACAACAACACACACACACACACCACACACACACAACAACAAACAACACCACACACACACCAACACCACACACACACACACACACACACACACACACACACACACACACACACACACACACACACACACACAACAAACAAACAAACACACACAAACACAACACACACACACACAACAACACACACAACACACACACACACACACCACCACCACGCAGAACAAGCAAAAATAAAGCAAAAGACACGACTGCCAAACCACAGCCTCAGAACTACTAGTACAACGAGCATAATAAGACCTTAGATTCCGACCGCTACTGCAGGCGAAAGCTTACGAACATACACACACACACGAGCCTCTGTTGTGTGACTGAGAGGAGGATGGAGAGAGTGATGAGAAAGAAGGAGAGAGGGGTGATAGGTGAGGGAGAGGGAGAGAGGAGGAGGAAAGAGGAGTGGAAAGGGAGGAGAGGAGGAGGGAAGTGAGAGGGATAGGGAGAGGAGAGGGGAGGGAGAACGAGAAAGAGAGAGAGAGGAGAGAGAGAGAAGAGGAAGAGAAGAGAGAGAAGAGAAGAGAGGAAAGAGAGAGAGAGAAGAGAAGAGAGAGAAGTGAGGGAGAGAGAGAGGGAAGAGAGAGAGATAGGAAGAGAGAGAGAGAGGGAGAGAGAGAGAGAAAGAGAAAGAGAAAGAGAGAGAGATAAAGAAAGAGAGCGTTTAACAGCATGTGCATCTTGCTTGTATTTCTCATAAGTGACGCACGTTCGTAGCTTTTTGCATCCATTTACCAACTTATTTATAACTATACATTTACATAATCGCAATTCCATATAAATATAAAAAAGAAGAAAAAAACATATACAAAAAAACATTTTCCAAAAACACACACAAAAAAAAGGAAAAAGAAAAATCTCCCTTCACAGCCAGTCTCCGCGACTTTGCTCACCCGGTCTGACTCGTTAAATACCGTCACAGAAATAGTTCATTAGAGGCAAGGGTTTAATTGCGTCGATGATCAGCGTTATTCATGTGTGACCGCAGTTGGTGATCTCTTGTGTCTGGAAATGAAGCCATAGAAATTGTTCACATATATAATGTTGCAGTATTGTCGTGTTATTCACATGTATGATATCATTCGCATTATTATTCATTTCATGACTGAAACTTTCATCATTGACGCGTGTAGGGAAATGGAGCTTGTTTTCTATTTTTTTCGATATCTTTTTCTCTCGGTATTTTTATTATGATATGTGTGTGTGTGTGTGTGCATATATATATATGTGTGTGTGTGTGTGTGTGTGTGTGTGTGTGTGTGTGTGTGTGTGTGTGTGTGTGTGTGTGTGTGTGTGTGTGTGTGTGTGTGTGTGTGTGTGTGTGTGTGTGTGTGTACATATATATGTATATATATGTATATATATATATATATATATATATATATATTATATATATATATATATATATATTATATGCATACATGTATATATATGTATGTATGTATGTATATGTATATATAAGTATAAATGTGTGCATGTGTGTGTGTATGTATGTATGTATGTGCGCGTGTGCACGCGTATGTATGCGTCCGGACGCACGGACAAATTCATACCCATACGAAGTAGATGAAAAACCTGCGCAGGCAATTAGGAGTGAAGGCGCAGCCCAGAAAATTGATAGACAGATAACGATATATCGCCCTCCCTTTCCGCCGGCGCTATCAGTGCCACGCGGCACTAAAACGCATGATGGAGTGTGGCACTGGCTTCCTTGTCTGCCTGGCTGCCCGGTGCCACGTGTTCTCGGGTCTATTTTTTCCCATTATGGCTCTCCCCTTTTCTATTCTATTCTGCTTTTTAGTCTTCCTTTTTTTGCTGGTTATTTCTCATTTACACGTGTTGTCTAAAAGGAAAGTGGAATTGGGGAAAAAAGGAATAATTAGATAAACTGATAACAGTATATTTTTAGACCTTTTAAGAAGGAAACTTTCTCTCTATCTCTCTCTCTTTCTATCTAGCTAGCTATATATCTGTCTATCTATCTATCTATCTCTCTATCTATCTATCTATCTACTATCTATCTATGTCTGTCTGTCTGTCTATCTATTTATCTCTATCTATCTATCTATCTATCTATCTATCTATCTTCTTTTCTTTCTTTCTTTCTATCTCTCTATCTACCTATCTATCTATCTATCTATCTATCTCTATCTATCTATCTATTTATTCATTTTCCCCCCCCCCCTCCTCTCTCTCTCTCTCTCTCTCTCTCTCTCTCTCTCTCTCTCTCTCTCTCTCTCTCTCTCTCTCTCTCTCTCTCTCTCTCTCTCTCTCTCTCTCTCTCTTAAATGATAATAACATAATATATTGACATAATAACTGGAAAAAATATTTAAAAATGCCGCGTAGATTATAATCAATCATATAACCAAGACAATAATGAAAAGATATTTAAATAAGTAAACGCTAATATGGATTTTTTTTTTTTCGAAAACAAATAGAAAACAGACAAACAACAATAAAAATTATAAGAAATCAAAAATACCATGACGTCAGTTTTTTTTTTTTTTTTTAATGATGATAAAATGATAATAATAAAGAATTATAATGATAAAATTTCCCTCGGTTATCTTACGCCGCTAAGATAAAGATAAAGATGCTTTTTTTTTACTTTTTCCCTTTTTTATATAAACTGAATTCCGTTTATAAAGAATTTTTCGAAATTAAACCGAATCTATATAGAATCGAGCGGAAATCTACTCTAAAATAAAACAGTTTTAAGGAAAAGATTTATTTCTCACAAAAGAAAAGAAGAAAACGGTTAAAGAAAGAGATTTTTAAAAATGTCTAAAAAAGGAAAAAAAAATGCAGCTTGTGTTTCGTAAGTGTCAATTTCCCGCCGGTTTTACCACGTGGTCGAAAGAAATGTTTATTTCTCTCTCTCTCTCTCTCTCTCTCTCTCTCTCTCTCTCTCTCTCTCTCTCTCTCTCTCTCTCTCTCTCTCTCTCTCTCTCTCTCTCTCTCTCTCTCTCTCTCTCTCTCTCTCTCTCTCTCTCTCTCTCTCTCTCTCTCTTTTTTTTCTCTCTCTCTATCTATCTATCTCTCTATCTATTTATCTATCTATCTATCTAAAATAGATATCTATCTAAAATAGATAGAGAGAGAATAGATGGGAAGTTCTATTTCCTATTGGCACTTTTTTGTGGTACGTCAACTTAATTCCATTTTTTATCACATTTCATGCATTCTTTTATTGTCTTTTATTTGTCATGTGGACGAAAGAATGCCAATTCAGAACCTTCGCCAATGATGCCTAAGCTCGGGCCAAACGAAGGAAACCGAACACCGACAGGGTAAGGATGAGGCATGAAGTGTTTCAACATGTGAGAGCGGTTACCTTACAACATATTTTCCCCGATGTGGTATGCCCGGCAATGCCAGACCCTACCCTCTCCCTACCCATTCCCTCCCTCCCTCCCTCCCTCCTCCCTCTCCTTCCCTAACCCCTCCTTCCCCTTCCCATCCCTCCCTCCCTCTCTCCCTCCCTCCCTATCTTCCTTCCTCCCTCCCTCCCTCCCTCCCTCCCTATCTTCCTCCCTCCCCTCTCCCCGTCCACCATCCTCCTCCCTACCCCCTTCCCCATCCTCCTCATGCCCGTCCCACTCTCATTTACTTTCCCTCCCCTCGTCCCTACCCCCCCCTTACCCCGCTCCCCCACCTTCCCCTACCTTTCCCCCCCCTCCCCCCACGCAACCCCACACTCAGGGCTACCCTTGTCTCCCCCCCCCCCCACTCAATATATCACATACCCCCTTCTCATACGTGATATACCGCATGTACGCATGGGTATGTGGGACGCTGATATATTAACGTTTGAGACAGAGAGAGAGAGGAAGAGGAAGAAAGTGAGAGGAGAGAGAGAGAGAGAGAGAGAGAGAGAGAGAGAGAGAGCGAGAGCGAGAGCGAGAGCGAGAGCGAGAGAAGAGAGAGGAAGAGAAGAGAGAAAGAAGAGAGAGAGAGAGAAAGAGAGAAAGAGAGAGAAAGAGAGAGAAAGAGAGAGAAAGAGAGAGAAAGAGAGGAGAAAGAGAGAGAAAGAGAGAGAAAGAGGAGAGAAAGAGAGAGAAAGAGAGAGAAAGAGAGAGAAAGAGAGAGAGAAAGAATGAGAGAGAGAGAGAAAGAGAGAGAAAGAGAGAGAACAAGAGTGAGAGAGAGCGAGAGAGAGAGAGAGAGAGAGAGCAAACGCAAGACAAGAAGAGTAAGAAACTATAAATGTCTAACGGAAAGGAATTGCCCCTTCCTCTGAATGAATATATTAAAGCAAGGGGAAAAAAGTGAGCCTTGCTTTATGTTATGCTCTGTGCTTTACGCGCCCGGTGGAAACTTGGGTGATAAAAAGTCTGTTTATA
>NC_051389.1:55988476-55995976 GCF_015228065.2 Penaeus monodon | reverse complement strand
TGTGTGTGTGTGTGTGTGTGTGTGTGTGTGTGTGTGTGTGTGTGTGTGTGTAGATATATACGAAATGCATACATACGAAATACATTCCCAACAGCTAACAAAAAAAAAAAAAAAAAAAAAAAAAAAAAAATCCCCAGACTGTTACAAAAACAGACACAAATAATACGTAACATGAAATACGAACTTATTAAATTTTCCCTCATTACGGCCTAAACTACCAGCCAACACCAAGCGTAAATCAAATATATTTTCCCTCACCAAACTTTACAATATCACTCATACCGAGCAGATAATAACTACACAGAGTCAGTCTCACTAACACTTCATTACGGACATTCTGAACACACGACAATGAATTATCACTGGCCCGTCAAATCCCACAAAACAATATGCCTTTGTTTGCGCAACGCGAGTGTATTTTGTTCCGATGAAGAGTGGTTATCAGCTGTTTGAAACAAAATAGTTTAATGTTGCCAGTATGGTCACTCGTTCGCGGTAAAATGTATGATTTTTGCGTGTTTTTTTCTTTTTTTGTGTGTGTGTTAATTTTTTTGTTAGAATAGATGTGAGTTATTATGATTATTACTTTGGTTGAGTATGTATATTTAAATTGTACTGTAAATGCGTTCGTAAATGCATCTGACAGTCAATCTATTTATCTATTTCTCTAATTGTCTATTTATATATGGTAAATGTATGTGCGTTTATCTATTTTTCTGTTTGTCTATCTTTGCCTCTATCTATCTGTCTGTCAGTTTTTTGTATGATGTGTGTGTGTGTGTGTGTGTGTGTGTGTGTGTGTGTGTGTGTGTGTATGTGTATGCGTGTGTTATATATATATGTGTGTATGTACGTGTATGTATGTGTGTACGTGTACATATGTGTGCCACGTAAAGCCACGGATCTACGAATAGGTTTCGAAAAAAAAAAAAAAAAAAAAAAAACAGGAAATACCAACATTTCCAACAAGACACGTAATCCGCCTCACCCCCCCCCTTATTTTATATTTACCAATCATCTCAACAAACTGAAGCGTATAACACATAGCATAATGTAAATACCCTTAAGGTTTTCTAAACATCTATGGTTTTGCGGACAACTCCTATGCATTACAAACTCTATACAAACAAATATACCAAATAAATAAATAAATAAATAAATAAATAACAGGGTTTTCCTGTACTGTATATCTGATCTGCTGGGGGTGGAGGGGGACGGGGCTTAGGGGGGAGGGGGGAGGGGGGAGGTTGTATTACAGACATTCCATATTTGAAAAAAAAAATCGAGGAGGGGTATGGGGGAGGCGGGGGGGTGGTGGGGGGATTACATGTTATTTCACTTCCTCTTGTTCTTCTTCTCCTCTCTTCTCCCTTTTCTTCTGTCTCTCTCTTCTTCCTACTATCTCCTCTTTTTTTCCTCATCCTTCTCCATCTTTTTTATTCTCTTCTTTTCTTCTCCTCCTTTTGATATTAACAAATTTATATTGGCATTAATCCATATATATATATATATATATTATATATATAATATATATATATATATATATATATATATTTTATATTATATATTAAGATTAATTATATATAATATGTATAAAATATATATATGTATATATTATATAATATATATATATATATATATATATATATATATATATATATATATTATTATTATATATATATATATATATATATATATATATATATGTATATATATGAGAGAGAGAGATAGATAGAGAGAGAGAGAGAGAGAGAGAGAGAGAGGGAGAGAGAGAGAGAGAGTAAGAGAGAGAGAGAGAGAGAGAGGAAGGGAGGGAGGGAGATAATGGGAGAGAGACGGAAAGGGGAGGAGAGGGAAAGGGAGAGAAGGCGAGAACAGCATTGAATAGGCGAGATGGGGAGAAAGAGGACAGAAAGAGAAAAGGGAAATAGCGAAAGAGAAAGGGAGAGAGATATGAAAAAGAAAAAGAAATAAACAGGAATAAAGATAGAATAAAATGAAAGAGGAAAAATACAATAAAGATGGAAGGTTAGCAGTGGAACGGAGTAAAAAAGGAAAAGGCATAGGAAAAAGAAAGGGGGAGATGAGAGGGGGAGATAAAAGATGGAATAGCCATCAGCATGTCTTTTGTACATGACCTTTGCTTTGAGTGATCGTAGGAGCGAGGTCATTCATTATCGTGGGAAAACACTATAATGGTCACTGTCTCCTCCCTTCCCCTCCTCTCCCCTCTCTTCCTCTCTTCTCCCCTCTCCTCTCCACTCTTTCTCTTCTCTTCCCTCTCCCCTGTTTCTCTTCTCATCCCTCTCTCCTGTTTCTCTTCTCATCCCTCCTCTCTCCCTTCTTTCTCTGACTCCCTCCGCTCCTCTCCACTCTCCTCTTTTCTCTCCTCTCCTACTCTCCCTTCTTTCTCTCACTCCCTCCCCTCCTCTCCTCTCCTCTCCTCCCTTCCCCTCCTCTTCCCTCTCCCTCTTATCCCTCTCCTCTCCCTTCCTCCCCCCTCCTTCCTTCCTCCCCTCTCCTCTCCCTTCGTCTCCCCTCTCCTCTCCCTTCGTCTCCCCTCTCCCTCTCATCCCCTCTTTTCCCCTCTGCTTGCTGTGTCAGCGCTGCGTGTCAGCTCGGCTCGGAGACGAAAGAAGGATAGGCGAGGAGGTCCTGTGTATGTGTTTTTCTTTTTTTTTCTTCTTTTTTTCTTACTGACTCATATATTTTGTGTGGGTGGGGGGGCCGGGTGGGCCAGGTGGGCCGGGTGGGCCGGGTGGGTTGGGTGGTAAGGGTGGGATTCTCTCGTTTTTTTCTTTTTTTCCTTTTTTTCTTCTGATTTTTTTCTTGTTTTCGCTTTATCTCTGTATGTTTTTTGTCTCTGTCTTCCTCCCTATGTCTTACTCTCTCTTTACACACACACATACATACATTATATATATTATATATATTATATTAAAATATAGATATAATAATATATATAATATATATATATAAAAATATATATATATATACATATAGTAAATATAATAAAATATATATATATATATATATATATATATAATACTTATCTATTATTTATTTATATAATTATAGATATTTTATAATATATATATATTTTTTTTTTTTTTTTTTTTTTTTTTTTTTTTATGTGCATATTATGTGTATATTAAATAATATATATATCACACACACACACACCACACACAAACACACACACACAAAACACAATATATATATATGTATTATATTTTATATTATATATATATAATATATATATAATAATATATATATATATATATATGTAATATATTTCATATATTATATATATTATAATATATATATTAATATTATTTTATAATATGTATGTATATAATTAATATATGTTATATTTATATTAATATATATTATATATATATTATTATTTAATTATTATTATATATATATTTATGTGTGTGTGTGTGTGGTGGTGTGGGGTGTGTGTGTATATCTTATTATTGTTTATATATATTTAATATATATATATTATATATATATATTTATATATATTATTTTTATTTATTATTATATTTTATTTATTTTTTTATTTTTTTTTATATTTCTTTATTACCATATATCTATCTTCTATCCATCTATACATCATTTATTATTATATTTTATATATTATTATTATTAAAAAATTATTTCAAAAATTGGTTTTGTGTGTGTGTGTGTGTGTGTGTTGTGTTGTGTGTGTGTGTGTGTGTGTGTGGGTGTGTTTGTGTGGGTGGTGTGTTGTGTGTGGTATGTGTGTGGTGTGTAATACAAAAATATTCATCTACTATCCATCTATACAAAAAATTTTATACATACTTTTATAATATATATATATATAATAATATATTATATATTATATTATATATATACATATTTACATAAAAATATATCATCTTCTATACATATATGTATTATTTTTGTTTTATATGTATATTTGTATTTTGTTATTATAGTATATTAATGTATATATATATAAATTTTTAATATATATTATAATTAAAATAAATTTTATATATATTTTTATTTTATATATTTGTTATGTTTATATTGTTTATTTATTTTTATTTATGGGTTTTTATTTTGTTTTAAAAATTATATATATATATGTTTTTCTTGTTTTATTAGTTTAAAAATTTTTAT
The DNA here is from genome assembly GCF_015228065.2 of Penaeus monodon. NCBI lineage: Eukaryota > Metazoa > Arthropoda > Malacostraca > Decapoda > Penaeidae > Penaeus > Penaeus monodon. Next base: position 55,991,818 of record NC_051389.1, on the reverse strand, counting down.
ATTTATTTTTTGTTTTAATTTTTATCTATATTATTTTTTATTATTTATATTTTTGGGGGTTGTGTGTGTGTGTGGTGTGTGTGGTGTGGTGGTGTGGGGGTGTTGTTGTGTGTGGTGTGTTGTGGGTGGTGGTGTGTGTGTGTGTGTGTTTGTTTTTTTAATTTTTTTTTTTTTTTATATATTTTTTAATTTTTTTTGTTGTGGTGTGTGTGTTGTGTGTGTGGTGTGTGGGGTGGGTGGGGGTGTGTGTGTGTGGTGGTGGGGGGGGTGGGGTGTGGTGGGGTTTTTTTTAATTTTTTATTTTTTATATTTTTTCCCAAAAAATTTCACCCTTCCCCCAAAAATCTTTTTTTTATTTTTTTATTTTTTTTTTTTTTTTTTCCCATTTTCTTTTTTGTGTGTGTGTGTGGGGTCCCATTGTTTATTAATGAAAAACTATATTTTTTTTTTTTTATGTTTTATGTTCTATTTTTTTATTTTATATTTTAAAATTTTTATTTTTTCTAATCTATATTTTATTTACTCTTATTTATGTATTTATATAGATTATTTTTTATATATGATACTATATTAGTATATATTATATTAATATATTAATTATATATATATAATATAATATATATATATGTTATTATACTATGTGGGGTGTGTGTGTGTTTTTGTGTGGTGTGTGTGTGTGTGTGTTTTGTTTATTTATCCTATAACCTACATATATATATATTATTATTATATTATATATATTATATTTATTTTATATATTCTATATATATTTATATATATCTATATATATATATATATATATTATTTTTTATTTTTCTTATATATATATATTATATATATAATATATATATATACTTTCATATATATATATATATATAGGTTTTTTTTTTTTTTTCATATATTTTTTTTTTTTTATTTATTTTTTTTTTTATTACTTTTTTTGTTTTTTTATTATTTATTTTTATATTTTATTTATATATATTATGTGTGTGTTGTGTGTGTGTGTGTGTGGGGTGTGTGTGTGTGTTGTGTGTGTGGGGTGTGGTGTGTGTGTGTGTGTGTGTGTGCGTGCGTGTGTATGTGTATGTATACGCAGTACACAGGTATTTATGGGTGTATCAGCTGTTTTCCCTGGACTCTCTTACAGGAGCCAGCTGTTAGGAAACCGATGAAGTGAGAGAAGGTGTCAGATGGAGAAATGAGAGAAAAAATGAGGATAAAAGGATGAGGAGTGAGAGAGAGAGAGAGAGAGAGAGAGAGAGAGAGAGAGAGAGAGAGAGAGGGAGAGAGAGAGAGAGAGAGGGGGAGAGAATGAGAGAGAAAAGAGAATAAAAGGATACACGAGGAGGATAGACAGAAATCGAAGAAAATGAAATAAATGGGAAAATAGGTATATAAAGAAAAATGAGAACGAAACTGATAAACGAGGGGATAGATAAATTCCGATAAAAAATGCGAATGGATGAAAACGAAAATTTAGAATAAAAGTACGAATGAGAGAGAAAGAACGATAATAAAAGACCGGATAAGAGAAGTATAGAGATATGTCTGATAAAGAAGTGAAGGAGATGGATTGATGAATAAGGGGATGGAGAAAAAGGGAAAAATGGGTGTCAGAACGAAGAGATAGAGAGAATGAGAATAAGTAGAGTAGATGAGGAAGATATTAAAAAATGGGAAGTATGAATGAAGAAAGCGAAAGATGGAATAGGGAAAAAGGGAGGAGGTGTAATAAAAGGGGAAAAAGAAAGATTAGGAAATAAAATAAATAGGGAGTGAGAGAGAGAGAGGAATGAGTAGGAGTAAGAGTAAATAGAAAAAAATGGAGAGGGAAAGTCATAGAGGTAGATAATAACAAGGAAAAAATATATATGATATGATATCAACAATATTGCAAAGCGCGTAAGCCTCTTTATCAATTTATTATAGAATGTAAAAAAATAGATATACCGTTTTTTTTTACACTCGTCATACGAAAGAAAAATATAAAAAAAAAAATCAAAATCATTTCTTATAATAACACTACAGCTCATTAATGATTTCCTTTTTTTACATAAAGAATAGAAAAAAAAACGAAATCATTAGAAAAAAATACAAAGAAAAAAAATATATATCTTTAGCCATGATAATTTTTTTCCCTTTTAGGGCGCTTTCTCTCTCCTCCCAATGAACCCTGATTATCTCTCTGAAATCATTTTAACTCCGGGTTTTAAAAACGTCGTCGGCAAATTTTTTAAAAAATGGGCTATTTGCTTTTCTTTTTTATATTAATTTTTCAAATGGCATGGCTTATTTGTAAAAATTTTTATATACGGCATAGGTTTTTTCGAAAAAAAATTATCATTATTATTAGTTTTGTTGATATTACATTGTTTCATCATCGTTATTTTTATTGTCACTTTTACTCTTTTCCATTATGATGATGATTAATAACAATGATATAATCGCAATAATGATGATAAAAATTTAACTGATAATAATTTTAAGATAAAAGAAATAAATTAACAATAATATGGGAAAAATAAAAATGATCAAAAAGGATGAGAAGGAAATAAAAAATATTTAAGAATAATAACAATATGTGGATATAAATTGATGAATAACAATATATTTTATAATAAAAATAAAAATAATATAAATAATAAAAATAATTATTATTTTTATTATTATCATTATCATTATCATTATCATTATCATTATCTTTTTATTTTTATTTTTTTTTTTATTTTTTTTTTTTTTTTTTTTTATTTTTTTTTTTTTTTATTTTATTTTTTTTTTATTTTTATTTTATTTTTATTTTTATTTTTTTTTTTTTATTTTTTTTTTTATTTTATTTTTATTTTTTTTTTTTATTTTTATTTTTTTTTTTTTTTTTTTTTTTTTTTTTTTATTTTTTTTTTTTTTTTTTATATATTTTTTTTTTTTTATTATTATCATCATCATAAACAAAGGCAAGCGCATCAAAATGATAATAATCATTAATAAACTTAGATAATTTTTTAAAAAGATCATATAATAATAAATAATAAAAATAATAATATAATAATAATAATAATAATCTCATCTCATATCATAATGATAATAAACATAATAAACATAAAAAAAAATAATTAAAAATAAACATAATAAAATCATAATATAAACATAATAATAATAATTAATAAATATAAAAATAATAATCGCAATAATAATCAAAAAAAAAAAGCAAGAAAGAAAAAAAAGTAAAATAGTAATAAAATTTAAAAAATATAAAAAAATTTAAAAAAAAATTTTATAAAAATAATAAAAAAATTAAAAAAATTAAAAAAAAAATAAAAAAAAATAATAAATAAATGGGAAAAA
>NC_051389.1:55979706-55982206 GCF_015228065.2 Penaeus monodon | reverse complement strand
CAAAGGGGGGGGGGGGGGCTTTACTGTCATCCCCCCGTCCGTATGAGTTTCGATAACCAAAATTATTAGGTGTTTTCTCTCTCTCTCTCCCCTCTCTCTCTCTCTCTCTCGTCTTCCTCTCTCTCTTCCTCTCTCTCCTCCTCTCTCCTCTTCTTTTCCCTCTCTCTCTCTCTCGTTTCTTCTCTCTCCTTCTTCTCTTCTCTCCCCCTCTCTTCTTCTTCTTCTTCTTCCCCCTTTTCCCTTCTCTCTCTCTCTCCTCTCTCTCTCCTCTCTCTCTCCCCTTTTCTCTTCCCTCTCTCTCTTCCTCCTCTCTCTCTTTCTTTTTTTCCCTTTTTTACTCTTTTTTTCCTCTCTCTCTTTTCTCCTCTCCCTCTCTCTCTTTCTCTCTCTCTCTCTCTTCTTCCTTTTTCCCCCCTTCTTCTTCTTCATTCCCTCTCTCTCCTCTTCTTTTCCCTCTCTCTTCTCTTCTCTTCTCTTTTTCTTTCTCTCCCCCCTTTTCTCTCCTTCCCTTTCTCTCTCCTCTCTCTTCCTTCTTCTTCTCTCCTTCTCTCTCTCCCTCTCTCCTTCTCTCTCTCTCCTTCTCTCTCTCTCCTTCCTCCTCCCTTCTTCTCTCTCCCTTCTTCTCTCTTTCCTTCTCTCTCTCTCACTCTCTCTCCCCCTTCTCTCTCTCTCCCCTTTCCTCTCCCCCCTTCCTTTCCCTCTCTCTCCCCCTCTCTCTCTTCCTCTCCTCTCCTCTCCTCTCCTCTCTCTCTTCTCTCCCCTCCCCTTCCCCTCTTTCTCTTCTCTCTCTCTCTCTCTCCTCTTCCTCCCTTCCTTCTCCCTCTCTCTCCCCCCTTTCTCCTCTCTCTCTCTCTCCTCTTTTCTCTCTCCTTCTCTCTCTCTCTCTCTCCTCTCTCCTTCAAACTTTTTGTTGCCCCATAGGGGCTGTCAACAATGGGTGGGCGGGGTTTTTTGGCTCCACATGGCCAGCCTATATCTCTTCCTCTCACTCCTTTTCTCTCTCTCTCTCTCTCTCTCTCTCTCTGTGTGTGTGTGTGTGTGTGTGTGTGTGTGTGTGTTGTGTGTGTGTGTGTGTGTGTGTGTGTGTGTGTGTGTGTTTGTTTGTTTTCGTTCGTGTTCGTTCGTGTTCGTTCCTAACTGTTTGTCTGTCTACTTGTTTATTTCTTTCTCTGCATCGTTCTCTCTCTCTTCATCTTTATCTGCCTTTTCTCTCTTTCCTTCACTCTTCCCCATTCCCTCTCCTTCATTATCACCTTACCTTTTTCCTCCTTTTTTCCCCCTCCTCCTCCTTTCTTTTCTTCTCCTCTCCACAATTCTCTCTTCCTCTCCCTCTTTCCTCCTAACTCCCTCTTCCCATTTCCCCCCGTCTCTCCTTTCCTATCCCTCTCCCCTCTACGCCGACTTCAGCTGCACAAAGTGGATGGGTGCCACTTGCGTGCCACTTGGGTGCCACTGTCACTTCCCAACTGCTCGCGGGATATTACCCGCGGTGTGGGCGCCCACTATAGGGTTTTGTGTTCGGGTTTGCAGGTGGTTTCATATCTTGCTCTTCAACCCAGATGGATGTGCTGGCGGACGAGGGGAGAAGGGGGGGGGAGGAAGAGAGGGGAGAGGGATGTAGGGGGGAGGGAGGGATGGGAAGTGGGAAGGGGGGGAGGAAGAGAGGGGAGAGGGAGTGGGGGGGAGGGGGGGAAGGGGGGGAAGGGGGGGAAAAGGGAAAGTAGGGGGGAAGGGAAAGGGGGGGAGGATGAGAGGGGAGAGGGATGTGGGGCGAGGGGGGAAGAAGGAAGAAGAGAGGAGTGGGAAGAAAGGGAGAGGGAAGGGGAGAGGAAAGGGAAGGGGGAAATAGGGGAAAAAGGGAGGGGAAGGAAAGGAGGGGGGGGGAAGGGGGAGGTTTGGGGAAAATGGGGAGGGGGGGGAAGGAAGAGAGGGGAAAGGAAAGAACGGGGGGGGAGGAAGGGGGGGGGAAAAAGGTGAAGCGGAAAGGGGGTAAAGGAAGAGGAAAGGGGGAAAGGAAAAAAAGGGGAAGAAAAAAAAATCAAATACAAAAACGGAAAAAAAAACAACCATCAAAAGGGTAGGGAAAAGATAGAAGGGGAAAAAAAAAAATGGGAGGAGGAGGGGGGGGGGGGGGGGAGGAAGGGGGGGAGAAAACAAGACGAAGGGGAGAAATGTATGTGTGGGGGAAAAGGAGGGGAAAGGGGGGAGAGGAGAAAGGGAGGGGAGGAGAAAGAGGAGGAAAGGGAGGGGAGGAAGGAGGAGGAGGGAAAAAGGGGGGAAGGGAGGAGAAGGGGAAAAGAATGCTTGTGTTTGCTTGCAGATATTGGGGTTCTATTTTGGGGGGGCCTGCTTTTCGCCGAGTGCTTGCGCCTGTCTGCCTCGCGGTTCTGTGAACTGATTACGTCATCTCAGCCCGTCTCTTTGAGGAAGTGTGGTAGTTCCGTCCACCGGGAACGAAGGAGAATTAAAAGGTACGAATATTTAAGAAAAAGAAAATTGA
>NC_051389.1:55969706-55972206 GCF_015228065.2 Penaeus monodon | reverse complement strand
TAAAAATTTATTTTATTTATAATATTTTTCTATATATTATTTTTATATTCTATATTATGTGTGTGTGTTTGTGTGTGGTGTTGTGTGTGTGTGTGTGTGTATGTTTTGTGTGTTATATATATATATATTATATATATATATATATATATATATATATATATATATATCATAATAATTAGCTCATCATATTCCAGTGCAGGATGTAGGCCTCATTCAGAGACAGACAGTCAGAGAGGTTGACACCGAAAAATAAGATGACAGAGAAAATATTAGGGGGTGAAAGACGTTCCGACGTGATGCTTAGGAAAAATGAGAGAAATGGAAAAAGATAAATAAAAAAGTGAAGTGAGAAAGGAGATTATTTTTCTTTTGATAAGACGAGAAGATACGGGAAAATAATGAGTTTTTGAGACATACCTGAAACACACACACGCACACGTACCCAAAACACCCACATAGATACATGCTCACACAAACGCACACGCACACGAACAGATATAGATATTGATACAAATAAATGAAAATATTTGCTACTATTAAACACACCCTTAAAAAAAATCTTGCTTATGTGACGTCACTTAAAAGGTACTGACGTTATTTTCACCGAATTCCGATCAAATCTCCTGCCATTTTTCACCGGGCGCTAGTTAGTCACGGCTAGAGAAATTTCAAGCTGCCAACTAAACCATTCATCTATATTTCCAACGCACACTTAAATTTATATTTGTTAGGCCTAGACTTGAAAAATATGACGCCTGTCGCCTCCCAATATGATAATTTTATCTTCGGGGAAAAAAAAAAATTACGGACGCGACGTTGGCCACGTGTTCGAACGCGAGTTGGAAAATAGATCACGTCGTACAAGTTAAAAATTCGTCACCGCTAACCTTTATACAGTTTTTATTTTCTCTATCTTCTTTTCTTTTATTTTATTTTTTTATTCCTCTTTTTCTTTCCTCTCTAATTTTCAAGCTTGTTTTATAACATGACAGACAAACTACCTTTTCCTTTTTTTCTTTTTTCCGCGTCGTCTTTTTATCTGAACATTGACAGATGATGTTTATTCCGTATTTCTTGTTTTTTTTTCCTTTTTTTTTCTTTTTTCATACATGATTTTGTAACAACCGTCATCTGTTCTATCAAAAAAAAAAGATCAGAGGAAATGTCTGTGAGCTTTTTTTTTCTTTTTCTTTTTCTTTTTTCTGAGAAAGGAATATGTGTTACGTAACGGAACGTGAGAGTTGCGCTATTGGGAGTCGAAGGGGAAGAAGAGAGAGTTCGTGGAAGGAGGAGGAGTGGATAGTGGGGGTGGGGGAGGAGGAGAGTTAGGGGGAGGGGAGGAGGGAGGAGGTGGGATAGGGGGAGGGGAGGAGGGAGGAGGAGAGTTAGGGGGAGGGGAGGAGGGAGGAGGGGTAGGGGAGGAGGAGGAGGGGAAAGGGGAGAGTGGGGAGGAAGAGGAGGAGGGAGAAGGAGGTTTAGGGGGAGGAGAGGAAAAAAGAGGAGAGGGAAGGGGAGGATTAAGGGAGGAAGTAAGGGTGAAAAGGAAGAGGAGGGTTAAGGGTAAGGGAAGAAGGGGGGGTAAGGAAAGGGAGGAAAAGGAAGTTTGGGAGTAGAAAGAAAGAGGAGAGGAGAAGGGGGGAGGGAGAGGGAGAGGAGGAGGCAGGGAGATGGAGGGAGGGGGTTTAACGAGACAGTGTAGAACAGAAAATAATTTTACTTTTTTTTTTCTCTCTCTCTCATTTCCATTTTTTACTAGGTCCTGTATTTTTTTAATGACTAATGATATTCAAGATAAGTGTGTGTATACGTATATACATACATACATACATACACACACACACATACATATATATATATATATATATATATATATATATATATATATTATATATATATATATACATATATATATATAATATATATAATTACGTATATATATATATATATATATATATATATATATTTATATATATATATATATATATATATATATATATATATATATATAAACACACACACACACACGCACACACAGACAAATACACATAATACATACATATAAATATAAACAAAATATGTTTTGGAATCTCGTTTTCTCGGATATTTCGCGAAACTCATCTGTCTGCGGACGAGAGCGAAAGGCAGAGGTATATCGAGCAGAAACATTATATAAATCACGGCCGTCGTATTTGCTCGTTGAACTCTTACTAAACTCTTCCTGGTCTGAAAAAAAATATATATTTAGAATAATTTCTAATGATTTCATATGCAGTAGTTTGACCTCGTTTGACCTTTTGACCTCGTCTGTCTTTTTTGTGACTGTTTACTGATCATAAAAAAAATGAAACGTAAAAAAAATATTTATACAAGTGTTCTATATTTTTTTTTAAGTAAATAGGTGAATGAATTAGCAAATAGATAAGTAGAGCATGAATTATTATCTAAAAATTAATAAGTATTAATGTGTGTTTTATGTGTGTGTGTGTGATTGGGGTGTGTG
>NC_051389.1:55963127-55964250 GCF_015228065.2 Penaeus monodon | reverse complement strand
AGTTCCTTTCCACGGAGAGTGCCGTGTTACCTTTTTTTTTTTTTTTTTTAGGTAACATTCTCTCTTATTTTATACGGGCTAGGGACCAGCACTGACTTGAGCGGGCTTGGCCACCCAGTGGCTAGGCGGGCAATCGAGGTGAAGTTCCTTCCCCAAAGGGGAAACAACGCGGCGGTCGGTGACTCGAACCCTCGAACTCAATTGCCGTCGTGACAGTCTTGAGTCCGACGCTCTAACCATTTGACCACCGCGGCCTTGACGATCATGTGCTTCCATGATTTTTCTTGGCAATTTAGAGCGGTGGTTTGCCATTGCCTTCCGCCCGGTGTTTTTATCGAGTCACCATCTCTATTTAGCCGGCACTGACTTGGGCTGACTTTGTCCCCCAGTGGCTAGGCAGGCAATCGAGGTGAAGTTCCTTGCCTAAGGGAAACAACGCGGCGGTCGGTGACTCGAACCCTCGAACTCAGATTGCCGTCGTGACAGTCTTGAGTCCGACGCTCTAACCATTCGGCCACCGCGGCCCATTATATATATATATATATATATATATATATATATATATATATATATATATATATACATATATATATTATGTATTTATATAGAAAAACAGATAGATATACACTATGCACACACACATAAACTTTTTTTTTTTTTTTTTAACGTTAGGGTCATGTTTGAGCCGCCGTGGCCACAGCATGATACTTAATTGTAGTTTTCATGTTGTGATGCTCTTGGAGTGAGTACGTGGTAGGGTCCCCAGTTCCTTTCCACGGAGAGTGCCGGTGTTACCTTTTAGGTAATCATTCTCTCTAATTCATCTGGGCTTGGGACCAGCACTGACTTGGGCTGGCCTGGCCACCCAGTGGCTAGGTAGGCAATCAAGGTGAAGTTCCTTGCCCAAGGGAACAACGCGCCGGCCGGTGACTCGAACCCTCGAACTCAGATTGCCGTCGTGATAGTCTTGAGTCCGATGCTCTAACCACTCGGCCACTGCGGCCTATACATAAACTTATATATGTATATATATATATATATATATATATATATATATATATATATATATATATATATATATATATATCCATGCGTGTGACTGTCTGTGCATACGAGTGCCCGT
>NC_051389.1:55957655-55960527 GCF_015228065.2 Penaeus monodon | reverse complement strand
GAAGAGAGAAAGAAAGAGAGAGAGAGAGAGAGAGAGAGAGAGAGAGAGAGAGAGAGAGAGAGAGAGAGAGAGAGAGAGAGAGAGAGAGAGAGAGAGAGAGAGAGAGAGATTTGATTTTGATTTCGAAAAGTTTATTCAATATAATATAAAGTTGTTTGAAAAGACGCGTCCTTATCAGCCTTAAAAGAGAGTTTATGCTGTAACATGCAGTGAACATGGCTGGGTGTTACGCCTATATCATACTCAATGAGGCCTTGTTGGGCTGATGACTTTGATAAGCTATCAGTCGCATCATGGAGCTTGATGTCGATATGATGGTATCCAAAGCAATTTAATGTTGAAGCCCTTACAATGACGTCTATTTAGTCTGTTTAGTCTGCCCCGTGGCATAATTTAAGAGTTTAGTGCATATAATGAAGGAAGGAGTTACAATAAGTGTATTGGTTTCTGTTTGATTCAGCTGCTTTAAGAGCAACGAGTAAAGCAAATATCTCAGCCTGGAGATCGATGCCACTTGTTGAGTCTGATGCCAACTTTATGGAATTTGTGTATAACAGCAGCAGTGCCTGACATACCCTCCTGAGGTATAACCGAACCGTCAGTGTATATCACCTGCTTGACAGAGCAATCTTTCTTGATGTTATATATGTGGTTCAAAACGTAATTCTTTGCCTTAATTTTTTAGAAACATTATTTTCAACTATATTCTCAGGAGGAACATTTGCTTTGATCATATCAAAGTATCTTACATCCCATGGTCGCCCAGAATGTTTGTGTATAATGCCTTCAGAAAATGCATTCATACCATAGTTAATAATATTTATGCACGTTTTTTTTTTTTTTTTTTTTTAACTCAAGCAAGTTATGTCTCCCGGTGTGAAAGAATGTTTGTAGAGCGTCTTAGCTTGATTGTCATTGATGATCTTAATAATTTTAAAGCTATCATATAATCTATTTCGGTTATCTCTTGTTGAACATGCTCTTTCGTCATATTCAACACCTTTGTTGTTCTCGTACAACCAAGTATAGTTCTTAAGCTATATCTGCATGATTTCCAACTTTCTAATCGACCTACTTGATGGAGTAATTAAAACTGGAGCAACATAATCTATCAGTGGTCGTATATATGCAGTGTACATTAAACTTACAATTCTAATATTTGCTCCAGACGTGACATTGTTGCGGCAACCGCCCTCAAAGCAGCCAGCCTACTCTTGCATTTCTGATTAAAATTCAACATGTTCTGGCTTATAAGGAACCATAATATAGATATTTGTAGGTCTCAACCTGTTCCAATACCCATGCCATTTAACTTAAGTATCTTGTTCTGTCTTTATAGTTGTGGCTATGTAGTTTCGTTTTCTCTGTGGAGATAACTAAGCCTAGGTCACGTAAAAGACACACCTGTTAATGCTCTCTCCATTTCGTGATAGCTTTTTGTCTGAATGAGAACATCATCAGCATAACTTAACGTAAGACCGTTGACCTTCGCCTGATGACGTTTGATAAATGTGTTCATTATCTCATTGAACAAAAGAGGACTTAACATTCCGTCTTGTGGTGTACCCAGTATCATGTCTTTCAGTTCGCTTATGTACCCCTGAAAAATTACACTTGATTTTCTATTTTGAAAATATTCACTAATCCATCTTAGGAGATATCCTCCTATTCCCTCTCCTATTCTCCTATTCATCCTATTATAAATTCTCCTGTTCCTCCTATTCTCTTCTTAGCCAGTTCGTGTAAGATGATATGAGGATTGGCAATATCCACTGCTGGTTTACGATCCAGAAAGACAGTGAAACAGTTGCCCCGAGAGTTGTAGGAAGGTCGTAATGCAATCTTGGACATTCTTTCCTGGAAAAAATAAATCCATGAAGATTACTCGATATCTAATTCTATACATGAGTCTATTTAATATTATCCTTTCAAAAGTTTAGCACAAACAACTGGCGAGGGAAATCGGTCTATAATCAGTCATACTGTTAGGCGTTGGTATTGGTATTATGAGACTGCATTGGTTGTCATTTCTTTGACATTCATTGCACTAAACCATTTAGGAACAGATCTCTTCAAGAGTCTTTCTGTTTCGCCCTCAGTTATTTTTGCTATGCTTTGCACATTCATCTTTCCTTTTTATACAATGATTTTCTCTATTTCAGAATTTGCACATTAGCTAAAATTTCTCTAATTCCTTAACAGTCTTTGTGACTTCATGTGTGATTTTCTCAACAGAGGCATCACTTTAAAACCACTTCTCCTATTTTATGAGCAAGTTCACTGGTGTCAAGTTCTTTTCTATCACTAATGTTGGTAACAGCTGTGGTCGTCATGAGGTCGTGGCGGTCGTCACGCGTCGTTTCAGCGCCCTCGTCACGATGGTCACCTACGGCTTTTCGCTGCTGTTCCTCCTGGTCCATCCTGCGTAGTCACGATTGCTTTGCCCTTGCCCTTCACTGGCAGGAAGAGGTCATTCACTGGGCAAAGAGACGTTGCGCGCTGCCTGGCTTATTTGCCTTGGTTCTAACTTTTCTTGCTTAAGTGTTGAATCGCTGATGAACGAAAGCCTCTTCTCGCGCCTTTTTCATTACAGTTGATGCATCTCTCCGTTACAGCAGCTCCTTGTGCTTCCTTGCTGGTGCATTCTTGCGTGGAGTGTCTCCCCGCACAAACCCCACAGCAATCCGACGTCGATCTGCACTTCTGGATCACGTGGCCCCACCTCTGGCATCTGTAGCATCTCGCTGGAAGCTGATAATAGGCTACTCGTAGTGTGCCCCGGGTCCCCAGATTCTCCAAAGGTGCGTCAGATTTGCCCTTCAGCCGTTTAGGTCTGCTGATCGACTCGTGTGTCTCGAGTACAGATACGTCT
>NC_051389.1:55927655-55955155 GCF_015228065.2 Penaeus monodon | reverse complement strand
ATATAAACGTACATGAATACACGTACGCCTACACGTAACAACGTTCGCGCATGCTCACGCGTACGCGAACTAGCCCTTGCGTAGTTACTCTTGATCACACATACACGTACCACACACAACTGCACACACCACACACACACATGCACACCACACAACCCATACACACATGCACACCATACACACATGCACACACACCACACACACACACACACGCGCGGGACCACACACACACACACACACACACACACACACACACACACACACACACCACACCACACACACATGCACACACACAACAACACAACAACAACACACACACACACACACACACACACACACACAACACACACACACACACACACATGCACACACACCACACAGCACACACACTGGGCACACACACACACTAACACACCCACATGCACACACACACACACATCACACACAACCAAAACAATATGGATTTGAGTCTTAATTAGTCCTTTATTTTTACCAACACTTTGGCAAAACGGCAAGTGCGATGGGCATGGCTGTGTGTAATTTGATCACTGGGTAATACATAATATAGAATTTCATCTTCAATTTTAGGAACAGGTTATTAATATAGTTTTAAAAAAAAAAAACCCCCCCCAAAATAAAAAAAAAGAAAAAAAAAACACCCAAATTAAAAAAAAAAACCAAACCCAAAAAACCAAAAAAACAAAAAAAAATTTTTGTGAGGATATTTTACAAATGGAAAGGGTTTTATAAAAAGTTAAATCCGTACCCTAACTAACAATTCCGGAAGGACCAATAAAGCGGTTTTTTATCCAAGAACCCCTAAAACATGAAACCCAAAATAAAAAAACCAATAAAACCCCCAACAAAATGAAAAAAATGAAAAACCCCACAAAGAAAAAACAAATAAACCCCCCCAAAAAAAAAAACCACCAAACCCCACAAAGCCAAACAAAACAAAAACCCCAAAACCCCAAACCAAACAAAAACCAACCCGGAACCAAGAAAAGGAAAAAAACAAAAAAAACCAAAAAAAAAAACAACAACTCCCAAAAGTAACAAAAACAAAAAAACAAAAAAAAAAAAAAATAAACCCCCCCAAAAACCCCCCCCAAACAAAAAAAAAAAACCCAAAAAAAAAAAAAAAATGCACAGAGAAGACAAGGGGTTTGAAAAAAATTAAGATTTTTTCGGCCGTGTTGAAAGTGGAAAGGGCCCAAAAGAAAAAATTTTGAGTTTTTGATTTTTTTAGTCCTTTTTTTCCCCCCCGGGGCACGGGGGGTGGGGGGTTTTTATGTTGGGAAAAAAATTTAAAAAATTTCATTTCAATTTTAGGTTATAAAAATTATTAGATAAGTACTAATCAATACCATCTGCACGCCCGGGGTACGTTGGGCTGGAAAGGCATTCTACATTTTATAGCAGTCATGGATTAATTCCAAATTAGGATACAATATAAGTATATCTTTAAGACACAAAGGAATGAAATAGGAATTTTTTTTTTTGATTCAAACCCAAACGTACAGTAAAATAAGTGTATGGGTGGTACCTTGACGAAAACAAGAAACTTTCATCTAGGTTTTAAGGTGTGCAAACGAAAATAAGGGGGGTATAGGCAGACAAAAGTGAGATCGCCCCTTATTTTGTAAGTCCCTTCCATGTTTACTTCGCGAGAATCAAAAAAATGTGCGCGGAAAAATCATTACCAAGTACCTTGTATTTCTAGGCTCATGAGAACGAATAAATTTTTTAATTTAGCGTCCGTTTTTTTCGAAACATGATGTAATGCGTTTTTTCCTTTTTTTTGTTTTTCCTTTTCGGTTTGGTAATATTTATGCTATTTTGTACAATAAAATTTGCGCATGGCGTTTTGACACCCAGAGATTTTCAGCCAGCAACGCCATTTCGCGAGAAACGCCCGGGCGCAAAATTCTATTTTAAGTGCTGCGTCGATTCCGGGCATTTTTTAAAACCTTTTGTGGAAACTCGACAAAAGACATGTTTTTATCAAGCCGATATTTGAACCCATCAGTGCCGCAAATGCTGAAAAAAAAGTGATTAGAAACCAAGAATTTTGACCAAGACCGAAACGAAGAAAAAAGTTCGGGGTTTTTGCGATATAAAGGTATGTGGGTTTTTCCCCCTTTGGGGGGCCCGGGGGGGTAGCCCCTTGCTAGGCATATAAAATTTTACCACGGGGGTCCAGGTGGCATACCCCCCTGCCCTGGGGAATATATTAGTGTTTAAATTTCCCACAGGTTTAAAGGGTTTGGGTTTGGGTTTTTTAGTTAGGAGCAATGTACGTTTACCAAAAGGGGTTTCTGGATTATGTGAAACCCCTAGATTTTCCGAACGATATAAAAAGCACATCAAGATTGCGGCTGGAGAATGAAACTGAAATGACACAGTTTCCCGTTCTCATCTAAAAATTATGATGATAAAAAAAAATTTTTGGGGGAAAAGACCCGGGTTTTTCTTTTTCGAAAAATTAACCCATAGTTTTTCCGTCCCTCATGATAGGTGGCTAAAAGGCTGAAAACACATGGCATTGGGGATAAATGTAAAAGGTTCGCTTATATTCTTCTTTACCCCAGTTTCACTTAGTTTTTTTTCGACATTAAAAAACTGACTATCCCAAATTTAAAATCTAATCCAAGCTTAAATTCTTGCGGTCACAATATCCCCACTGTCTTGTTCTTGTTGAAAATAAACCATGGGGAAATTTGAATCCCCCTTAAACGGGCCCCATAGTGCTTTATACTACAGCTTTCAGGGCGTTGGAATTAATCAGTTTCAGTCAAGTAAAGGGAAAAGCTTTAATGTGAAATAAAATCTTAGAAAAAAAAGTCCCCCAAAGACCCTATACCCACATTTTGCCTGGGGTTTTCCAACAGGCAGGGAAAAACCCAACACAAAACTTTATATCATGGCCTTTTTTTTGCAGGGATACACGTTATCCTGATGTCATTTGCGATATTTCCTGTCTAGAGGTCCTGAGCTTGGAGAGCACCTGAAACATAGAATAAAACCCGAGCCTTGATTCAATAGAAATTTGGGGCCCATGAGTATTCCTCCCAAACCATTTGCTTAGTGCTCCCCCAGCCCTAAAACCCCCCTACAACCCTTGGGGTTAAAGAAAATTGTTTTTTTATACAAAAAAAACCCACTTTCCCTGCTCTACCCCCGGGGACTGCAAGGACCCGCCCAGTGAAAGCTTTTTCATATGCATTGGTAGATTTAGGTCCGACTTTTTCCACGGTGGTACGGGAACGTCCAGTAGGGCCCTTCTTTAGGTATGTTCAGCTGAAGTTTTTTTGCAGAAAATTTGTATCTATAAAATTTGATTTGAATTGGTGTTTCATCCCAAAAGTTAGCTCCTCTTTTTCTGTGTTTTAGTTGTTTTTGGAAAACCTCTGTATAATTGGGGGGGTTCTCTAATTGTTTTGACCCCAAAAAATGTGGTATTTATGATAATTTTCTTTCGAAAAAACAGAGGGGTAAGTTTGTTCAGTTCCCCATATTCAAAAATTCTGTTTGCTAATCTATGATGACCGTATGTAGGGACAAGAAAAAGAGTCTTGCAATTTTGACATTGATCCCATGGTCTTTGCCAACAAGGTCCTAAGTGGCTTCAGCAACCCCCACCCTTTTCTTCGGGGTTTCTGATAAAAACTCTGCTTTTGGGAAAACCCCAAAAAGGGTTTTTGTTTTGATGGCAGGGGATTAGTCAATGTCATTTATGTAAAACCCTTTGGGCAGGGGGGATTCTTTTGCTTTAAGACCCTTTGGGTTTTTTCAGTCGAGATATCAAGGCACCTCAAACCCCCCTTGTGAGGGTTTTATCTAGAATCCCCTTGCTTTTTTCCCTCGGATGGGGGTTTTAATGCAAGTATCTTTGGGGCCAAGAAAATAATGGATTTCTTTTGCCCTCAAGTGGTATATCGCCTAGTAAATACCCGGGGGGCTAAGTACACCCCCCTGAGGTGTCCCAAGTTCAAAATATTTTTTGTATGAGTATTTTTAAAATGCCCCTGAAGAGATCCTGACCCGGACTGTTTCGTAGAAAAATTTGAACCCCTGTTAAACATTTTTCCCCCTGAATACCAAATCTAGCTAGTTCTCAAGAATTATTTTCTTTTTTTGCAATAAAAAAGGCAGATTTAAAATAAAGGGAATACGGTTTGCATGCCTGGGTTTGTTTTTTTAAGTTTTCTGAAAAAACAGTGCTGACTGCACGCCCTCGGTTTTTTGGGAAAAAGTCGGAGGGGCCATAGCAGCACAGGTACGCTATTTTAAAAAGTTCCTACCTATTTTGGGACTTTTTTCTGGGTTGATTTTTTACCCCTTGTGGAAGTGATTTTTAAGTTTGAAAAATTCCCCGGGGCCCAAATGCTCTAGCGGGCAATTAGCCTGCTCGGGTGGACTGGGGAAACTGGTGTTGTGAAAGTTTTAAACCGGTCAGCCTATTAATTTTTCCACAGTCAGCCACAGAAGTTTTGACTATTGATCCCTTGGGGAAATTTGGGTTCCCAGTTTTTTTATTTTACCTCTCTAAATTTCCTTGTTGGCTTAAAAAAACTGCAAAGTTTATCTGCGTCTTATATCTTTATAAAAATTTAGCAAACCCCGGGAAACCCTTTTTAATTTTCCCCTTGGCCAAAAATAGGGTCTTTTGATCCCCCCCGGTCATGGGAGGCCCGGGGCCCTTTTTTTTTTTTGAGAGTTTTCGTGAACGGGACCCATGGTTATAGTGTCAGTGCCAATTTTTGTTTAAAAACCCTTTTGAAAATTTTTTCCCACATTTTAAATTCGTAGGTGTTATCCAGTCATAGACCCTTTCCCTTTAAAGTGAGCCCGGGCCCCCGGGGGGGAAAATACTCTGACCCTAGGTGTTTTAGTGGTGGTGCTGTCTAAAAGTGTAGTCTTTTGAGCAAAGGGTCACAAACTCTGTCCCAGTGAAGTAAAGCCTTTACCATGAAAAAAATTTTGCCAAATACGTAATCTAACCTGCACCTAAAAAAATGAATCTCTGCTTCTGGTCAATACTGTCAGTGATCTGCTTTTTATAAAATTTTTTGAATTACTATTACGCTGGTTGTTCCAAAGTGTCGTTTCCCCTTGCAGGGAAGGGGCCCTGCTAACGTCCCTTGGTTTTGTAAAAATTTTGGGGGGGAAATAGCCAGAAATTTCGGGGGTATCTGGCAATATAAAATTATACAGTAAAATAAAACCCAGAGGCAGTCGGTTTTTTAAATGATGAAATGGAAATCAGTTTTCCCGGGTTTTTTAAGCTAATTTATGGGGGCATGTTACCTTCCATATGTAAAACAATCCAGCCCAGGGCCCTGCAGCAGCAGAAAAAGGTTCTTGCACGCATTTAAAACATCAATATTATTTTAAGGATTTTAAAAATTTATGATCTTTCACCCTGGGGAAATGCTACGCATTCCCATAAATTGAGTTTGATTGGGCATTTTTTCCCATTTGGGGAATAGTGTTTTAGTAGGCAACCTGTATTTTCCGGGTGTTAATCCTTAAATATTACGAATTAAGTTTCCCCTAAGAAAAATATAATTTTATGATTTTTTAGATTTATTAAAGAGGGTTTTTTCGTGGACTGAAAATTTTTTTAAACCATTTAAAAACATTTGGTTTGTTTTTTTCCCCATTTCTAGCACAGTCTCTTCCTTTGGGTGCCCAAATGCCCCTGGGGGGCGGGGTTTGCGTCATGGACTCTACTCACAGGGACCCTGATTTTGTTCGGGGCTGCTGTCAGGCTGACACGCCCACCCCGGGTTTATCAGCCTGGCGGTCTAAACATCGTTTTCCCCTTTCGTTCTTTTTTTTACACAAATGGTAACACTAGTATCACGACAATGGGGGCATTTTTTTTTTTTCCCCTTTTTCCCCCCAAGCGTCGTTTTTCCCATTAATTAAGTTATTGCGTTTTCTTCGCCGGGAGGGTGGAACGGGTTATCCACGGAGTCCCCCCCCAAATGTTTACTTTGGAAAATTTTCCCCCCTCGGGGGGGAAACCGCCCCGCCCGGCCCCCCGCCTCGGGACAGGAGATATATACCCGGTTTGGGACAAGGGGGGGCATTTGACTTTTAAACGGTTACCACAGCAGTCTTGGCCCCTCGGTAGGGGAAATTTATTTAAAATTTCCCCCTTTACAACCCAAACTAGCATACATCCTACTGTCACCCCCTGTTTTTGCGGTTTATATAAAGCCCCAAATGTTCTTTGAAATCCTTGTAAAAATTTTTTTGTATACGAAAAGGGTTGTGTGAAAGGGACGGGGCCCACGGAAAGCACGGGCCAACACGACCTTTTCCTTATGAGGTCAGAGTGTGTACTGTTTTATTGAGAAAACGTGAAATTTTGGTGGATAAGCCGTACAGTTTGACCAATTTAATTTCCCAGAGATTATAATCTATAACTAAAGCAAACCGCGACCAGCTTGTTTTTGGTGGCAGTTGGTGCTGGGATGAAATTAAATTTAGCCAGGGGGGTTTAGTGTTTTTTACCATCGACGGACTCCCCCCGGGCCCAAAATTCTATATTTTGGTGTAATTTGTTTACCGATGTATGTTTATTGTATTTTTTGTGTATTATTTTGATTAGTGTTTTTCATTTTATGTCCCCTTGTATTAAACCGTTTTTTTGGTAGGGTTTGGGGTTTATGTATTTATTTTTTATTTGAAAGGTGTTGAAAAACAGTTTTGTACATAGTGTTTTGGGTATAGTGGGGTATGTACAGGGGGTTTTAGTCCCTCCATACAGTGAAACCCCAGTTTAAAACGGGCACGGAACGTTGTTAGACCAATGGTGAAAAGTGAAAAAATTTAAGTGGGGCCCTATTGGAAAAATTTTCTCCCTAGAAAACCCGGCATGATGCAGTTTAAAAAGGGTTTACTTGACCCTGAGTAAGTGTTACGATGAATAGCAAAACAGTGGGAAGGAGGTACGCTAGAAGTGAAGCAAAAGTTTTAGATGTAAATTTGGAAAAGAAGAACGAGGAAAAACGAAAAAAATGCTGAACTGGGAAAAAACGCAGCCCAAACACACGCCAGCTTGGGGGAAAAAGTTTTGCCCCCAGAGGGAAGGAGCATAGTCCCCAAAGGGGGAAGTAAAAAGAGACCTTTGCCCCTTTTTGAAAAAAAGGACTGCTTCTCGTTACCCAAAGGGCAGAACAGGACAGGTTTTTGGGCGGGGGCCCAAACCCGTTCCCTAAAAAGAAGCTCTTCGGTCATTTTCCCAAATTTTAACTCCTGTCCAAACTCCAGGGCAAACACCAGTCCAAGTGAGCGAAAAAATTTTAAAAAACCTGCAGTCTGGGCCCATTTTACCCCCCATCACGGCAAAATTTGCGGGGGCAGTCTTAAATTTGGGGTTGCTGTCTCATGGAGAAGGACCCCGTTCCAAAACCTCCAGCACCCCAACCCACAAAGACACAACCAAGAAAAAAGGGGGAGGTGGTTTGGGCTAGATTGAAAAACCTGTAAAACCCCCCCAAATGATGCACTTTTATAAGAAAAAAAAAGGGGGACTTGTAGAGGGCCTATTTTTAAATGTATCACAGGGGAAAGTTTTCAAGGCAAAAACTACAGCAGAAATTTCGGGGAAAACATGTTTCTGCAAGTGTTTATTTTTAGTCTCCCATGACCGACTTTCTATTTAGTGGTCAAGCTCTCTGGTTTTTTAAACTAAATCTAGGGGGTGAAAGTTTATGGGGGCCCGCCCGAGATTCCCCTAAAGGGAATTGGGGAAAGCCAAGAGAACTAATCGGGCCCGGCTTTTTTGCAAGGTCTTCAGGCGCCGAGGGAGGGGGGTTGTGCCATTCAGAAGATGCTCCACTGAAGAAACCCTAGGAGAAAACCAGCGGGTTTGGAAGGAAAGGGAGGGAAACGCCCCGGAAGAGGAAGAAGGACCAGTAAGATCTGGAATGGGAAGAGGAGGGATCAGATGGTTTATTCCAGCCCTTTTTGGGGGCCCTTTTCCCAACCCCGCCATCTCGCCCATGGTTTCAGTTCAGGAGGCCAGTTTCTCTTCCCTGTGGGGGGCCTCGGGAAGGCATTCCCGGAGAGAATAGAGGTCAAAAAGGGGGGGGTTGCGGGGAAAGGTTATTGTTTTTGATGCGGTATCTTTTCCGGGGGACCTTGTTGGGTGGTTTTGTTTTGCAGAGTACACTATAAGATTTTAATGTGCTGATGCTCAGGGAGGGCTTATCTTCATCTTGATAAGGGTATTTTATCTTTTGGCAGCATAAAAAAGGGGGAATTTGGGAAATTTGAAATCATTTTTGAAAACCAACATTTAAAAAACCCTCCGTTTTCTTTGGCTCCAATTGCGGGACGGTTTGTCCACCCCACACGGTATGTATGAAATTGCATTTATTCGCCTTTTTTTTTTTTCCCAAGGGGAAAGGGTCAGCCCTGTAAAAAGCTGCACAACTGCCTTAACATACCTGGGACTCTGTTGATCCCTCAAAGGGCCAGATGTTCTGTTTTTGTTGTGAATTTAACAGCAAAACCCTTTGTAACATTTCGAAAGGGGTCTCATTTTTGTGTAAAAGAGGAAGTAGACCCTTTTAGTCCCTGTCGACACTAAAGTCCCAAATTTTTTCCAAGAAAGAGCAGCAGCTGGTTTTGGACAATCACAAGGTCCCAAATTTTTTGAATGGGAAGAGGAACGATTTTTACCGGGAAAGCGGGGGTTTTTCAGCGGCTGGGGTTTCTCGGGGTTAGATGAGATCTGTTTTTTTTTTTGGCCTCATAGTTGTTTTTGTTTAAAAATTTGGTTTGAAAAAACGTTTATTTAGCCAATATACATAAAAAAAGTTGACATACACAAAGTAAAAATAGAATGCGGCCTCCAAAAAGCCAATTCTTTTAAGGAGGCACCTTTTTAAAAGGGGGAATTTAATGTGTATTTAAATTTTTTTGGGAATCGGTCATTCCACTCACAGGGGATTGGAGACGATAGGGGTAAAAAAGATAAAAATATACAAATTGTTTGTATAAAAAGGGACCAAAAGTAGATCAGACTAAGTTGTAAAAAATAATAATTTTTTTCATAAAGAATAAACACTTAATTTACAAAACACATACATACATTTTTACAAATTTTTATACACCCTACAACCCCCAAAACATCATATATTAATTTCCCAAAAAAGTTATATACAATCATCATCAAAATGCCTGTTTTTAGCAGGTGGACCCCTCCACCATCCTTTGCCCCTTAACTCGATTTGCGGGTTTTTTTTTCCACTTGTTTCCACGGGCAGCCCCCAAATATCTTTTATGATGTCGCTCAGTTTTTGTCTTTGGTTTGCCTTTCCCCTGGTTTTTTATCACCATCCCTGGGCAGCAAGTTCCCCTCAAATCCTTACCTCTCATACAAGGGCCCCCAAAAAACTTTTTAATTTTCCCCCTGTTCAAGGGTGGGCCCAAAGGCCGGTCTCCACCCAATTTTCCCTTTTCCGCAACCCCCCCATTCGTTTCCCCTCGTCCAGGGCCCAAAACGTAGGAAATCTCTGCCCAAAAAACACATTTTAAAAACCCCTGATCCCCCTCCCGTCTATCAAAATTCAGCACCCAAAAACCAGAACCACCCTGAGGGAATTTGGGAAAAAATAATGAGCTCAAAAAACCTTTAAAAAAAAAAAAAAACCCCAAAAACCCCCCAACAAACACACACAAACACACACACACACACACACACACACACACCCCACACACACCCAAACACACAAACACCACAAAACACACACAACAACACAACACAACACACACACCACAAAACACACACACCCCACACACACACCCCACACAAACCCCACACACAAAAAACAAATATGTTAATTAACCCTTTTCGGATTGCATGTACACAACAAAATATTTTTAAAAAGAAATTTCATTGATACATTGTACATTTTTGAAAAATTGTAAAAGAGCCTAATTTTCCGCTGTATTTACCTGGGATATTACTTATTCAAATACTTTTTTCCTTTTCCTAAACATTAGCATCACTTGGGCATTGGGAAAGGTGGGTCTCAAACCAATTTTTTTAGTTTACAGCAGTGACGGAGCATTTTTGATTGAGGCAGATTATTTATACAGTTACCCCCCTGATATAAAATAAGTTTTTGATTGGTTTGAGGGCCCAAGTTCAAATTTTAAATTTTAAACACCCTTTTTTCCATTTTTTTCAAAAAAAGGGGGTTCTAAATTTTCATATATGACGTTTAATTAGATAGATAAAATACAAAAGTTTTTTAACATTAATATACAAAAGACTGAAAAATCGTGTTGGGGTTATGTTTGAATGCCTGATAATCATTGAATTTCAGTAGAGTTCTTTCCAATTTTTTTTTAAATGTTTTTTGGTTTGGGGATATTTTTAATATTTTTTGGGGAGTTGGTTTTCCCGATCACCAAATCCTCGGGGTTTGCATATTCTTTTCCCCCGGTTTTTGTGTTCGATCTTTGATTTATAGGGAGTAATTTTGCCTTTATGGGCACCTGTTATGGTTACCTGTTGTTGGGTTTATTTTATGGATTAGAATACCTGTGGGGGTAAGGGGATTTCCCATGCACTTTTTGCCCTTTTAGTTTGTTTATATGTGGTGTGATGTGGTCATAATTACATTCCTAGTGCAATCTTTCCCCGAAGTTCCCGTAGTTTTTGGGGGCCTTTTTATTTTCGTTTTGTTTTTGGGGAGCCCCAAAATGTTAAGACAGTAATTTAATTTTTTTAATAAGTATAGTGTTTGGGATTAAAAAGCAATTCTTGTTTCTGTGGGTATTTTATTTTTGATGTGATTTAATTTTTAAACAGAGGGCCCCTTAAATTTTTTGGGTTTGATGTGGGTAGTTTGGTTTTCAAAAGTCATGTAAACATCTAGGTTTTTCTTTGATTTTTTACTGTTTGTTGGGTTTTAGTAGCAACCTTTGGGAAATCTTAACTGGGGGGGTGGGATTTTTTTCTATGTTTGGGCGGTGCCTATAAAAATTAAAATTGTGTTTTTTTTTGGATTTTGGTTTTAGGCCCTTTACGAAGTATTTTTTGTTCTTTTTAGGGGGCTGCTTTGGTTTTTCCCATAATTATTTAGGTTGTTAACAAAATGCAGCGTGAAGCAATTTAGAGTTTCGGCCCTACTGAATGAAAAAGGGCAGTTTTTGCAATTGGGACAGTCATTAAAATTAATAAATAAGATTAGGGCCCAAGGGAAAGGAAACCGTGGAAACCGAACGAAATTGGGTTTGGGTGATACTTTTTTATGGATTTTTTTACTGATTGTGGGTTCTCGCAGACAGGTAACTTTTGAACCAAAAAAAAATCAATTTTGTGTTTTTTATTTCTTTTCAAGAATTCAGGCTGACACGTCCCAAAAGGGTTTTGATAAATCAAAGGTGAAACAAATTTATAGGTTGTTTTATTTTTTTAAATTTTTTTGTGATTTTAAAATGGGTTTTGGTTTTAGTTTTCTCCTAAAAACCCCTGTTTTCGTTTAGATATAAAAGGGTTTTTTCTCTTCCCAAAAAAATATTAATTGGTTTCCCAAATATTTTTTCGAAAAAACTTTGTTAAAGGGTTTAAAAATTTGTGAGGGGGGGGTAATTTTTTAAATTTTGCCCCTCTCCCCCGGGTTTGAAAACAGGTGTTTTTCCCCGGTGAAAGGGTAAACCCCCCGATGACTATGGGTGTTTTAAAAAGACTTTTCAAATAGTTAATTTCAAACTATGTTTCAAATTTCAAACCCGTCCCCCGGGAATTTGTCTTTCTTTAAATTTTTTATTGCGGATAATTGTTTTTACTCCCCCTGGGGTTTCGGGTCTGAAAAATTTTGGGGGTAGGCCCGTTTCGTTTTTGTTTTGTTTAATGAGGGGGGATTTCCCCGTTCTTTAAATGGTTTTTTACCGACTTTTTTGCAAAAAAAGTTAAATTTTAAAAATGTCCGTATTTTGGTTTTTTCGGGCCCCTTTGTGTATTTACTAGTTTTTCCCTGTTTCGGGCAGAATCGTTTCTTTTTTTCCCTTCATTAAATTTTCTTTTAAAAAATAATTTTTTTTTGCACAAAAGGGGGAGTGTTTTCACATTATCTCTTTTTTGTATTCGCCTGAAGGGGGTGCCCTATCTTTATTTTGGGGAGCTTTATGAGTTATTTCTATCCTTTATGGCCCCCCCTTTTAAAGTCGTCATTACCCAAAGGGGGGAGGCCCTCTGTTTTGTTTTTTTAAAAAGGGGGGGAGGGATCGAACCTTCTTTATCCATGTGTTAGAAATTTACTTGTCTGTCCAGTCATCAAGTCCAGATTTCGTTGGCAATAAAATGTTTGGGAGAGTTAAATTTAGGATTTTTAAGGGGGTTTTTTGTCGCAAAAGGTTTTAGGGATTTGGGTTTTTTTTTTGGTTTTCTAAATTTTTGGTCAAGGTTTTAAAAATTGGATCGGAATGTGGATGGGACGGTCTGTTGAAGTATGATACGGGGGGCTTTGTTATTTTAACATCTAGTAGGATGAAAGGGTTTTCTGTTTAAACCTTGTAGGCTTTTTTTTTAAGGGTTTTAGGGTTTTTTTTTATTAAATTTTCCCCTGTAACTTTGCATTTGGTTTATTTAGATCGTCATTTTAAATCACCAAGATTAAAAAAAAGGTTTTTTCTTTTGTGGCATTTTTCTGGAAAAATTTTTAAAAAAAATAAAAAGATTCGAGGGGGCAGGGGGTTTTCTGTAATGTGCCGGGCGGGAAGGGAAAATACATACGCTTTGTACGGTCCCAAAATGTCCTCTACAGTGAGATGTACAATTGTAAGGACATCTTAAATTTTATTTAAGGGTTTTCGCCTTTCATATTGCAGACTCCCCCTCCAAAGTCCTTTCATCACATCTGTAAACATGAAAGTTTGGGGGCTGATGAAAATGCTTGATATTTCTTGGTGAAGCCATGTTTCACACAAAATATCAATATTCTCTCATTTCAATTTTAATTTTGTCGAAAAGAAGAGGAGGGGGCTGTGCATTGGTTTTTGGGTTTTTTTCTGATGGGTTTAGGGTTTGCCCCCCCGGATTTGCAACGTCAAACAACGCCTTTTTAAATTGTTTCTATTTAGGAACACTTTTTTATTGGTGGGAAAAGAAGTTTGGGTTAGGGAAAAATCTGGTTTATTCTTTTTCCCTTAGAGTTTTAGTTTTAAAAGCTTTTTACATTTGGAAAAAAATGGTTTAACTTATTTTTCCCGGAAGTTTTTAATTTCCTTTTGTTGGGCAAAGGGGGCAAAATTTTAATATGTAACAAACCCTTTGGACGGTCGGCGCCTTGAAAAGGGTTTTTTGGGGAGTGGATTTCCCCCCTTTTCTCTTTTTTGTTTGTTTTTCCCTTTTTCTGTTTCTAACCCTGCTTTTTTCAGGTGGGTTTCTTGTGTTGAAGCTTTGTTCCTTTATCCCCCGGGTTTTGGGGGCGTCTAGCGTTTTTTATTGGGCAAAAGTTGCGGGTCCCGGGCGAGGGGTGGGGTGGCACCCCAGCAAGGGCGTGAGTGTGCTGGGTAGGAGTGGGTAGGAGGGGGGGAGGGTAGAGGGGACGGAGTGTCCCCCAAAAGGGTGATGGTTTGGGGAAGGGGAGTGGGAGAGGTGTTGGTTTGGGGTTTCTTCTGTGGGAAGGGGTAGGGGGTGTGATTTTGGGGTAGATTCATTTTGTGGCGTTTGAGGACATTCTGACGGGGGGGGGATGCGAATAGGAAGGATTGGTAGGGGAGATTGTCGTGGCAGGGGGTTTGGGGGGTGGATGTTGCCCGGGTGGGGTGGGGTAGAGAATGTTGTGACAATGCTTCCTTTTTCCCCATTCCTGCGGAGAGAAGGCCCTCCACCCTTTGGGTAAACAAAAGTTTAGGCAGATTTTGTTCTTTATTTATGAAGGAGGGGTTAGTGTTGGTTTGTTAAACTTTTTTGTTTTGATTTTTTAAAGATTTTCACCCAAAAAAAGCAGAAATACCCGTTTTCTTGGAAGGTGGGAAAACCCAACAGGGGCGGGGGGGTCTGTGTTGTTGAGCAGAAAACTATGTTGTCCTTTTTTAAACAGGATCGATAAAGGTATGCACTATGAAGTTTTTATCCTTTTAAAGTCTTTTGGGAAAATTTTTTTTCCTTCTTTGAATGATATTTTTAGACGTTTTTCGATCCGTCCGGGGTGTACAAATTTCCTGATTTGAATTTAAACAAAAAACCCTCCAAGCCCGGGCTTTTTGTGGCAATAAAGATGGATTTTGTTCAGCACTATGGGGTTTTGCTGTCTAAAGGGTACATTTCCTTTTGTCTGCACGTATTTTAATGTTTTTTTTATGAGATTTGTTTTTAACGTTTTCCCACTGTTATCAATGGGATTTTCGGGTTTTGTTTTTTGTTATTTTGATCGGGGTGCCTTTGATTGTCCCGGGGTTTTTGAGTCGTCCTTTTCTCTGGGGAGGGGGGAGCCTTGGGCCCTGGCGGGCCCGGGGGGGTGGCCCCTCTTTATGGGGGGGGGGAAACAGGGTTTGACCCCCGGCCAAAAGGGGGCCCCCATCCCAGGGGGGAGGTCCCAAATTTCCCCCGTAAGGGGGCACGGAAACCCTGGGCCAAGGGTTTCCCCCTTTCACTCTGGGGAGAGAGCTCGGGTAGTGCCCGAGGGAAAAACCGGGGAAGCTCCCCGGCTGGCCCCCCGCGACCCTGGGGGGGGGGGGGGATAAGATTTCCCCCGACTCTGGGGGGACCCTTGGAAAATCCATGGTTTGGAACCCGTTGGGCGGCTGGGGGAGAGGAGAATCAGTTAGGTGTTTAATAATGAGTTTTAACGCAGGGGGATATCTTAAAAACATTCTGAACCCGAAAAAAGTTATTTTTGTAGATAAATTTTACATTTAAAAAAAGAAAGAGAGCACAAAAAATAGGTTTTTTAATCTCTCAGCTTCAATAGTTTTTGTAGAAAAAAAACCCCCATTGGTATGGTTCATATTATTCCTTGGGAAAAAGGTTTTTGTTCTAAAATTAAACCCGGGAAAAGTTTTTAGGGGGGAAGTTTCTTATTCGATTAAAATAACCCTAATGGGGTTTAAAAAACGTTTTGGGTCAGTTTTTTGAAAAAATCCAATTTCGATGGGGTTGAGTTCTTATTTATGTACTAAGAGTTTATTGAAACTTTACCCGAAACCCCAAAAGGTTCTGAAACAGCTATAAAAGAATTCCCGATACGAGGATGTTTTTTACCCAAAACATTGATAGAGATCAGGAAAAGGGAAAAGGCCCTTTAAAAGGACCCTTGCGGACACCCTGAGATACGAAAGGGAATCGAATTGGATCCCTTATGTGGAAACAAATTTATTTCTGTAGATATTGGGTTTTTAAATGAATAACAGCCATTTTTGGGCCCTTTTTTCCCCGTAAACCAAAAAATTTGCAATCCGACAGAATGCTGTTGCATATGAGAGTTTTCCAATCTGATAAAAAAAATTTTTTTTTTTTAGAATTTTCTTATTACGGGCAGAACCCGAAAACGGTCCCGTAGTTAAAAAAATTGGTTTTTCAACCCCCGAATTGTGAAATGGGGAAAATAACCTGGGGGGGTATACCCGTAAAAAATGAAGTGTTGAAAAAGTGGACAGGGGGGACGGGAAAAGGCAGGCAAAGGGGATTTTATTTTTGGGGGTGTGAAATCCCGGGAAAAATTTTATTTATTACTTCCCCTTCCCCTAAGGCGGGTTTTTTTACGGGGTTTAAGGTTGGGTTGGGTTGGCCAAGGGCCCCTGGGAAAATTGGCAATAAAAAAATTTTTTTGGGGGGGCTAGGGGAAATTTTTTAAAATTTGAAAAATTAAGAAAACCTTATTTTCAATAAATTTCATTTAAAATCAACCCGAATTCCTTTTTTATCCTTTATTCTTAAATTTTTTTTCCTTTTCAAAAAATTTTTTAAAAACCTTTAGGGGTCTGGTAAAAAAGGACCCAATTTTTTGTTTTTAAATTTCTTGAGGGCCAAAAGGGGAATCCCTTTTTAATTGCTTCGGCCCTTTGCGGGAACTGAATTCCCAATTAAAGGCCCCCCATTTAGGGTAAATTTTTGGTTTTAAAAGGGCCCATTTCTTTATTACTTTTTAAAAAATTTTGGTTTTTAGTTAATTTTTCCAAAAGGGAAAAATAAAATTAATTCATGGTGAAAAGTGGATAATGTTTTCGAAATAAAGGGTCTTTAAAAAAACTTTTAAAACCCGATTTAAATTTTTTTTTTTTTCCCCCCCAATTTCATTTTTAAACCAAAGGAGGTTAATTTGGTTCCTTTTATTTAGGCGGGTTTGAAAAATTTAAAGAGGGGAAAATGTTAGGGGTGGTTGATTGGTTTCATAAAATTGGGTTGGAAAAATGTAATTCTTTTCCCCGTTACCAAAGGGTTTCTTAAGGGGGGTTACAAACGGTCACCCCCAAATTTTTAAGGAAAAAGGGGTATAATCTTAAATTGGGATCTTTATAATTTTCCCCTAAAACCTTTCATTAAAAACTGTAAAAATCGTTTGTTTCCCCCCCTTTTTTTTTCCCCTTTCTTTTTTCAAGGAAAAGGTTTAAACCCCCCCCTTTGGGGGTTGGGGGGAATAGGGGAATGGAATCTTGGGAACAAAAAAACTCTTTAGGGCGCTGGGGGGGGCTTTCAAAGGGGGTTTTTTTTCACCCCCGGCGGGGGGTTAGCTAAGTGGGAATTTTAGTGTTTGGTAGGGGGGTTAAAATTTTTCCCCGTTTCTTGCTGCTATTTTTTGGGGCCAGGGAAAAAAAATTTATTTTGAATATCGCGTGCAACGGGGTTTCCTGTCACGGAAAAAACCCCGGGGTGGGGGGGAGAAAAATTGGGGGACGATGTCCCTCGGGGGCCCTTTTGGTGGGTTTCCAGCTTCCCAAAATCTTGCACGCGCTCGAATGCGGGACTTAAGTTTGCTTTCCCTCAGAAACTTCGGGAAACCCTTACCTGGCACTACAGTTCTCCTGAGGGTCATCTGCAATGCCACAAATCCGAAGGTTGTTACGGCGGCCTTGATCGTCTTGGTAGTCAAGCCGTTCATCGATTCGTTCGAGTTCCGACTTGGTGATTGTTTTTACGGAGAGTGTCTTGTAGGTCAGAGGAGAGACCGTGATTTTCGTTCTCCACGCTAGTCACTTTAGCGGCCAGTTCATCCATCGTTTTTGGGGTGAATTCCAGGCTGTTGATCAGGTCATTAATTTTACCATCGCTTGATCTGATGGCTTCGTGTTTACGGTCGATCCTGTTAATTGTTTCATTTACAAATTTGCTTTGATCGTCCAGCTGTATTTTCAGTGCTTCAAGATCTATAGTGAGGTCGGAGTCAGCGACAGGGGGAGGTGAGGAAGGGTGAGGTGAGGTGCTTGCTGAGAGTTTCGTGACGTCACAAATCCTTGTGCGCATGCAAAATCTTCATTTTTTTTTTCACAAGGGTTCCCCGGTGGAGTGTCACTTTTTAAAAAAGTACCTGATTTTCAAAGTCCACAGCCTCCGGGCTAGTACAGTGGTAATGTGTCGGCCTCTCATCCGAGGGGTCGGCGGTTCGCGCTCCGCCCAGGCGCCTGGAGGTTACTGCTGTGATTGGTCACCACGGCGGGTAAGGACTAGGTTCAATCGAGTCAGCACCAGCTGACACATGTGAGCGAGTCGGCATTAGTCGACACAGGCCGGGCTCCCCTCATGGGCATAGCCCGGGCGAGGCTAAGCTTCGCACATCGGACTTATTCTTCTAAGTCCACTGATACTGTGGGAAGAATTGATGCTGCTTTAGAAGCAAGTGCCATCGCAGAATCGGCACTAATTGAAGCAGATGGCGAGGAGGTTGTTGCTGGACCATCTTGGGCATCTTAACTCAGAGAAACAGGAACGGTTAAAAGAAGTGCTTGCATCATTGAGCTGGTATCAACATCTCCATGGCTTTCGCCTGTGGTATTAGTAAAAAAGAAAGACGGTGGTTTACGCTTTTGTGTAGATTACAGGAATCTCAACTCTGTGACTGTTGCAGATACATATCCTCTCCCAAGGATTGACGAACTCGTGTATGAGCTCACGGACACTCAGGTATTTTCACTTCTTGACTGCATACTGGTCAGTGGCCGTGGAACCATCAGATAAACCCAAAAATGCTTTTAGTAATGGTTACCGTTTCTTTCAATTTTGCAGGATGCCGTTTGGGCTTTCTACAGCACCAACAACATTCCAGTGCACCATGAATATAGTACTTTCCCCAGTTTTTAGGTAAGCACACTTTTGCTCATCTGGATGATGTAGTTTATAGCCCAGACTTCAAATCTCATCTTGTACAGCTTGAGGAAACACTAAAAATTCTTAATAATACTGGTTTTAAGTTCAATATGGCTAAGTGCGAGTTTGCAGTGCAGGAATTTCGATTCCTTGGATTTAAAGTAACCACTGAAGGTATTTTGCCAGACCCTGAGAAGGTGCGTAGCATTGTAGATATGACACCTCCACGAAATGCAAAAAGTGTGCGCCGCTTTCTTGGTGCTACTGGGTTCTTTTGGAAACGTGGGGCAGAAACGCGTTACTATGCAACAGATGCTGAAGCTCTGGCCGTCGTTGAAGGAGTGAGGGCATTTGATCCTTATATCTATGACAGGCAGTTTACAGTGTACACTGATCACCGTCCATTAGTATATGTTTTTACAAGAAAGACCAAAAGTGCTCGAATGTCACAATGGGCTTATGAGTTATCTCATTATCAGTTGAGAAACATTTACAAGCAAGGAGTGCAACATAAGGTGCCAGATATGTTGTCTCGTTCTGTAGGACAAATTGATCTTTCTGATGTTGATCCCACTGCTATGCAGAAAGAACAGCTCAAGGACTCGTTCCTCCTAGAGATCACTGAGCATCTGGAGGAAAAGAGCATGCCAAAAAGGAAGATACCTTTGGCTCTTGATGAAATTTCTTTACAGAACGGTGTTCTCTATCACATCCGTGAGTTACCTGGGCATGTAGTACACCAGTTGGTAGTTCCTCGGTCATTACATGCAGCTGCTTTGAAGCTTGCACATGGTAGTGCATTCGCCTCTCATCCTGGTGTATTTCGACCCTATCAGAAGTTAAGAGATTTATTTTACTTCTCATGTTGTGTGATGTTAAGACCTATGTTCGCTTCATGTGCAACATGTCACACAGAGCCCCTTTAGCTGCTGCACCAGAGGTGTCTGCTCCCTTCGAAAAGGTGTCAGCTGATCTTGTAGATTGTGGCTTGTCGACTGCTGGGTATAGGTATATTCTTGTTCTCATTGACCATCAGACACGATTCTTGCAGTTAATTCCAGTTCCGTCTAAGGAGGCAGAGGTGATTGCAGAGGCTTATATTAATGACTTTTTGACAATTTTCGGTCCACCACGGTGAGAGTTTACAAGTAGGTTGTTTACGTAGGTCTGTAGCATTGTCAAAACTAAGACGCACCTAACTAATGCATGTCATACACAGGCTAATGGGATGGTAGGGAGCAACTCTAACTGAGCGACATCCATTAGAGTGGCATCAGTATGTTCAAGTTCGTTTAGCATTGGACAGTGCTTTCCATCGCTCGGTAGGTGATCAGCCACTTTACCTTCTTTTGGGTCATCATGGTCACTTCCCTGTAGGTCTCTCTAATGATGTGACGTTTGCAACAGATGCCGCAAAGGAGTTTCATGATGCTTTGCAGGAAGCGCGGTACATTGCAGGCGAGTCATCACGTCGGACTCGGGAAACTTGGGCCAAGAATTACAATAAACGAGGTAGAAAAGTTTCTGAAATGGATGTGGGTTCAATGATCCTTTTCAGAAACTTTCACAGATTAACTAGTCCTCGTAGAACTTTAGGTCCTCGCTGGGACGGGCCTGCTCGTATAGTGAAACGTGCTGGGCCTGTAACCTATATCACTCAGGATGTAGAACCACCTTACAAAGAACGCAGATTACATGCTAACCAGATAAAACCGTTCGTGAGTCCACCCGACCCACAGTCTGACCCATCTGTTGACTTTCAGCAGCTAAATCGTGAGGGGGATGCTGATATAGATCCTCAGGAAGCACTGCTTCTTTCCTCTGTACGCCCTTGCTGAGGTGCAATACATGTAAGTTTCCTGCATTTCTGTTTTGTATATATGTATATTAATTGTATGTTTATTTATTATTTTCAGAGTTCTGGTAGTTTATTTATTATCTTAATAGTTCCTGGTAGTTTTTACTTCGAGGTTCGGTCA
Organism: Penaeus monodon; assembly: GCF_015228065.2. Taxonomy (NCBI): domain Eukaryota; kingdom Metazoa; phylum Arthropoda; class Malacostraca; order Decapoda; family Penaeidae; genus Penaeus; species Penaeus monodon. The sequence continues at coordinate 55,934,899 of NC_051389.1, read as the reverse complement.
GAATACAAGCCTTTAATAATTACTACTTTTAATTATTCACAGATCTGCCGTCTGCGAGGGAGCGAGACAGCGGCCCAGCCATGTTATTTGGATGTTCTGTGATGTGCTTCACAGAATTGTCTGTTAACAGGTTCTCCCCGTTTCCGACGTATAGATTTGAGACTAGGGACGCACGGTAGCTGATCCATTTGAACGTATGGACGGAACGGACGAGATGCTGACAGTAGACGAGAGGCAACCTCGGTTTGTTGCTGCTGGACTGTCCCGGAGAGGGATGTGATGGTCGGCTCGTCGCTGTGATTCCCGATGATGGCTCAGTATTTTCTGCGAGATCGTCACGGGACTGGGCGGGCTCGGAGCCGGAAACCTGGGATACCATCCAGGACTCGAATGTGAGTGGAGGCGACGCCCAGACATTCACTCCCGGGCCATGGGAGGGGTTGATCGTGATCAGATCTGAACATCGGGCTGGCACGCACTATGGCAATTTGCAGATACCACAGGAAATTAAAAACGACAGACAAAACAAAAAGAACTACATAAAAGCGGAAAGTGAAAACTAGGTAACAGACGAAAACACCTGCGCAAAACGACATGTTAAACAAAGGAACCACCTTATAAGCTGAAAGAGAAACGCCTTGAATAAGGTGAGGATGCGCACCTGGGGGGAAGCCCACCAGACACGCCTGAGACGGAGAGAGGGCAGGCTGGGGTTCGCCAGGACGGCACGCTGTCGCCTTTTGTGTGTTTTTAAAAATTTTTTTCGGACCTTTGTACCGGACCCCTACGACGTGGTACAACAGTGCCTGTTGACCTGTTGTCTGATTAAAAAGGTAAAGCTAATTATACGGTTCGGTAATTGGTACGCTGACACTCTCCTAGTAAAAACGCAAAGGGAAACCTCACTCGTTTATTTCTTTTCCCGGTTTTATTTGTTTTTTTTTTTAGTCTAAGTTCAGTAAATAGGAGAGCCCTGCAAGGGAGACCATCGGAAATTAGAAAGAATATAGGATTCGGCAGTAATGGTCCAAACTATGTGCTTTCATAATAATCAAAAAATGATACATTTTTGTAAGAACTGATTTAGTAAATGTGCAAGGTGATTTATATAAACCTACATGAGTACACGTACGCCTACACGTAACTACGATCGCGCATGCTCACGCGCACGCGAACTAGCCCTTGCGTAGTTACCCTTGTTCATACATACACGTGCACACAAACGTGCGCACACGCACGCACGCGCACCCACACGCACGCGCACCCACACACACGCGCACGCACGCACGCACGCACGCACACACGCACCCACACGTACGCACACACGCACCCACACGTACGCACACACGCACCCACACGTACGCACACACACGCACCAACACGTACGCATAGCAGCACATACCGCACACGCAACGCACACAGCACATCGTTTTGTTTGTTTGATCCTCAATTATTAGATTCCAAGAGTTTCGGCCAATTGCCTTGACCCAAGTCGGACCGCAGTGCTACCCAAATGAAGGTAATTATGTAGTGATACCGAGACATTGAAAGCTGGCGGACAAGCCCGTAGAGTTTGAACAATTTAATTTACAAAGACAGTTTGGTAGAATTTGGTAGACAGTTCGACACCTTCAACCTCGACGGCGAGGAGCTGATCGGCTTCGGGGCCGAGCCCCAGCAGCCCCAAGGAGGACAAGGAGGGGGAAAGGAGAAGCGGCAGGAGAAGAGAGCCCTCAAGGGCGAGACGGAGGAGACGCCCGAGGCCACCCAGAGGGGCTTGGTGGTCGTGGACGGCAAGCGGCAAAGTGATCGCCGTGGGCAGGCCCCCCTCCTGCCGGGTCCTGGTGGAGCGGATGCGGACGTCGTTTTTTTGCAAGCACAGGCAGGCACACGCACGCACACGCACACGCACGCACGCACGCACACACACACAACAAGTAAATCACACACACACACAATTAAACACACACACACACAAGTAAATACACACACACAAGTAAAACACACACACACACAAGTAAACACACACACACAAGTAAACACACACACAAAAAATACACACAACCCCACACAAGTAAATACACACACACACACAAAGAAATACACAACACACCACAAGTAAATACACACACACACACACAAGTAAACACACACACACACACACACACACACACACACACACACCCCAATGTAAACACAAACACACACATGAAAACACACACACACAAAGTAAATACACACCCCACACAAGTAAATACACACACACACAAGAAAACACACCTAAGTAAACACACACAAACCACACTGGTAAACACACACTGGTAAAACACACACTGGTAAACACACACTGGTAAACACACACTGGTAAACACACACTGGTAAACACACACTGGTAAACACACTGGTAAACACACACTGGTAAACACACACTGGTAAACACACACTGGTAAACACACACTGGTAAACACACACTGGTAAACACACACTGGTAAACACACACTGGTAAACACACACTGGTAAACACACACTGGTAAACACACACTGGTAAACACACACACACAGTAAATGCACACGAGAGAATTTTCCTATTACATCCTCATAGAACACCAATCTTATATTTCACTCTCCGATATCTTGAAACCGACGCACACCTGTACTCCACCGTGTTTTTTGCTCCTAGAAATGAGAAAAATATCCGAACGTAACTTAATGTCTGATCCTTCTTGGTTTATGGAAGCTTTATTTTACCTGAGACTTTTTTATTTTTTCTTAAGGTCTCCATGATTAAATCCTTGTTTGTTGTTCTGTTGTGGAAATTTGTCCGCGGCTGTGTGAGTTTTTTTTTTTCTCTCTCTGTGTTCGCTTTCCTTTTCTCTTCTCTTCTCTTCTCTTCTCTTCTCTCTGATGTGTTGTGTTTGTTCAGCTGTCTTGTCTCTGTCTCTCTCTTCTCTTTCTCTGTCTTTCTTCTTTCTTTGTCTCTCTCTCCTCTCTCTTGTCTGTCTCTTCTTTCTTTGTTCTCTCTCTCTCTTTCTGTCTCTTCTCTCTCTTTCTCTCTCCTCTTTCTGTTTCTTTTGTCTCTGTCTCTCTCTGTCTCTGTCTTCTTCTCTCTCTCTTTTTGTCTGTCTCTTCTCTTCTTTGTCTCTTCTCTGTCGTCTCTTCTTTTCTCTGTCTCCTCTCTCTTCTCTGTCTCCTCTCTCTCTCTTTGTCTTCTCTCTCTTCTCTTTGTCTTCTCTCTCTCTCTTGTCTCTCTCCTCTTCTCTCTCTCTCTCTGCTCTGTCCTCTCTCTTCTCTCTTCTCTTCTCGTCCTTTCTGCGCTCTCTCTGCGTCTTTCTTCTCTCTGTGCGTCTCTCTCTCTCTCTTCTCTGTCTGTCTCTCTCTCTTTCTCTGTGCGTCTCTCTCTCTTCTCTGTGGTCTCTCTCTCTTCTCTGTGCGTCTCTCTCTCTTTCTCTGTGCGTCTCTCTCTCTTCTCTGTGCGTCTCTCTCTCTCTCTCTGTGCGTCTCTCTCTCTCTCTGTGCGTCTCTCTCTCTCTCTCTGTGCGTCTCTCTCTCTCTCTCTCCTTCTGTGCGTCTCTCTCTCTCTCTCTCTCTCTGTGCGTCTCTCTCTCTCTCTCTCTCTCTGTGCGTCTCTCTCTCTCTCTCTCTCTCTGTGCGTCTCTCTCTCTCTCTCTCTCTCTGTGCGTCTCTCTCTCTCTCTCTCTCTCTGTGCGTCTCTCTCTCTCTCTTCGTCCTCTCTCTTTCTGTGTCTCTCTCTCTCTCTCTGTGGTCTCTCTCTCTTCTCTCTCTGTGCGTCTCTCTCTCTCTTCTCTGTGCGTCTCTCTCTCTCTCTCTCTGTGCGTCTCTCTCTCTCTCTCTCTCTTGCGTCTCTCTCTCTCTCTCTCTCTCTCTCTCTCTTCTCTCTCTCTCTCTCTCTCTCTCTACATACATACATACATACATACATACATACATACATACATACATACATACATACATACATACATACATGCATGCATGCATGCATGCATACATACATACATATGCATGTTTATCTATCTGTCCATCTATCCATCTATATATATACACATACATACATATATCTGTGTATTTGTGTGTGTATAGACAATCCTTATCCTTTTCTCTTTCTCTCCCTCTCTCCCCCACACACCAATTCCCTCTTTCCCATACAACAGACACACCAATCTTCATATCCTTTCATATTCTCGTTAACTTACCAGACGGTGACACTGTAAATCGAAGAAAAATAGAAAACACGAAAAAAAAGAAATAGCGTTGTGTATCGTCTTATTTATTCATTTATTTATTTATTCTATCTTATCTTTACGCTGAGTTGGCGAGTCAGATAACTTTCCCAGTACCGACTTACGGCAAGTTTTCATCGATACGGAGAGAGTCTCCTCTGAGAGACGGAGATTGATTAGGAGTGAAACAAAGGACTGTGCTAACCGAGATTGACGGCAAACAGAAACTTTGGTCGTTTACCCTAATTCCCCCTTCGAAGCTCAAAGAAAACGGGAAATAATGATGACTTCCTTCCGAAGCAGGTCACGAAATCAGATAAAAAACATAAATAAAAAATAAAAGAAATCGTTGAAGGTAGAATATACGTTATCCATATCTATCCATCCATTCATCAGTCTATCTTTCGTTTAGCTAACTATCTTCCACCTGACTGTCTATCTGCTATTATCTTCGTCTTAGTTATTTATAATCGTCTCTCAGACTTTCCAGTACTATCTCATCTGTTTAATGATCTATCATCCTTACTGTCTATCTGTTAATCTGCTTGTCCATCCATCTCCTCATTGGTTCTGTCAATATCAGTCTATCTATCTGTCGTTAGCTACCTACATTCCTCTATCTACAGTCTATCAGATCTATTTCCTCGATTGGTCAGTAAACGTATTCTTTTCCCTTAGAGGTTTTGCATACTCGGATTAACCGGGGGGACGAGTTGCCAGAGGTTGATGGGGGGGAGAATAATTTGTGAGGAAAAAGAGTTTTGTCCTTTTTATGGACTAGGGGAAGGAGAGGTGGAGAGGGGAGGGAGAGGGGAGGGGTCGAGGGAGGGGAGGGAGAGGAGAGGGCCGAGGAGAGGGAGGGAGAGGAGAAGGGTCCGAGGGAGAGGGGAGGGGGTCGAGGGAGAGGGGAGGGGTCGAGGGAGAGGGGAGGGGGTCGAGGGAGAGGGGATGGGGTCGAGGGAGGAGGGGAGGGTCGAGGGGAGAGGGGAGGGAGAGGGGAGGGGTCGAGGGAGGAGAGGGAAGGGTCGAGGGAGAGGGGAAGGAGAGGGGAAGGGTCGAGGGAGGAGGGGAAAGGGCCGAGGGAGAGGGGAGGGAGAGGGAAAGGGCCGAGGGAGAGGGGAAGGGGCCGAGGGAGAGGGGAGGGAGAGGGGAGGGGCCGAGGGAGAGGGGAGGGAGAGGGGAGGGCCGAGGGAGAGGGGAGGGGCCGAGGGAGAGGGGAGGGGCCGAGGGAGAGGGGAGGGGCCGAGGGAGAGGGGAGGGAGAGGGGAGGGGCCGAGGGAGAGGGGAGGGAGAGGGAAGGGCCGAGGGAGAGTGTGTGTGTGTGTGTGTGTGTGTCCATGTGTGCCTGTGTGTGTGTGTGTGTGTGTGTGTGTCCATGTGTGCTGTGTGTGTGTGTGTGTGTGTGTGTGTGTGTGTGTGTGTGTGTGTGTGTGTGTGTGTGTGTGTGTGTGTGTGTGTGTGTGTGTGTGTGTGTGTGTGTGTGTGTGTGTGTGTGTGTGTGTGTGTGTGTGTGTGTCCATGTGTGTGTCCATGTGTGCCTGTGTGTGTGTGTGTGTGTGTGTGTGTGTCCATGTGTGCCTTGTGTGTGTGTGTGTGTGTGTCCATGTGTGCCTGTGTGAAAGTGTGTGTGTGTGTGTGTGTCCATGTGTGAAAGTGTGTGTGTGTGTCCATGTGTGAAAGTGTGTGTGTTTGTGTGTGTCCATGTGTGAAAGTGTGTGTGTGTCCATGTGTGAAAGTGTGTGTGTGTGTGTCTATGTGTGAAAGTGTGTGTGTGTGTGTGTCCATGTGTGCCTGTGTGTGTCCCTGTGTCCCTGTGTGCCTGTGTGTGGCCCTGTGTCCCTGTGTGCCTGTGTGTGTCCCTGTGTCCCTGTGTCCCTTTGTGCCTGTGTGTGTGTGTGTGTGTCCCTTGTGCCTGTGTGTGTGTGTGTGTGTGTGTGTGTGTGTGTGTGTGTGTGTGTGTGTGCCTGTGTGTGTGTGTGTCCCTGTGTGCCTGTGTGTGTGTGTGTGTGTGTGCCTTTGTGTGTGTGAAACCCCCCCCCCCCCACCCCCCGAATCCCCCACAAAAAAACCCCACACGAATCCCCCCCCCACAGAACCCAAAACAAAACCCCCCCAAACCCCACAGCACCCCCATTAAAACCCACCCACACAGAACCCCCCTGAACCCTTTCCAAACCCCCCCACAAAACCCCCAAACCGGGGCACCAACGTCAACCACACCGAATTTTTCCCCGGTCCCCAAAAAAGGAAAGAAATAAAATCAGAGTAAGGGGGGAAAAAAAAAAGAAAAACAAAAAACGCAAAGGAACCAAAGAAAAAAGAATGAAAAATTTTTGGGAGGGGAAAAGGAAATACTGGAGAAGAGAAGAAGGTTTTTTTCAGCGGGTTTAAGGGTGGTGGGGGAAGGAGGGGAAGGGAAAGGAGAGAGAGGATGAGAAGGGAGGGGGGGGGGGGTGAAAAGGGAGGGAGGTATGGGAGAAGGGGGGGGATGGGGGGAAAATTGGGAGAGGGTAAAAAAAAAAAGGGAAAGGGGAAAAGAAAAAAAACAAATTTTTAAGAAAAGGAAGAAAAGAAAAAAAAAAAAAAAGAAAAATAAACATGAAGAAAAAAAAAAAGAGGAGAGAGAGAAAGAAAAGGACAGGAAAGAAGAAAGGGGGTGGGGGAAGTAGGATAAAGGGGAAGGAAAAACTTGATTGTTAAAATTTAGGAAAATGGAAATTAAAAGAAGGAGGGATAAGTAGTGGTAAAGGAAGGAAAAAAACCCCGAAAGAATGGAAAGTAAAAAACTTTTTTCTTCACGTATAGGTTATTTAGAAGAAAATTATCATTTCTACGAATAAAATGAAAAAATAAAAAAGAAAAAAAAATTTTGGAGAAAAAAAGAAAAAGGGGAAAAGAAAGAGAAAGAAAAGGGAAAGAGGATAACCAGGGGAAAGAGAAACGAAGAAAAGGAGAAAGAGAAATGGCGACGAAGGAGGAAAGAAGGAAGGAGGAAAAAAGAAGAGG
>NC_051389.1:55890297-55907797 GCF_015228065.2 Penaeus monodon | reverse complement strand
GTTCTGACCCCGCACCCTCTTCGCCTGTGACACTGGCCTTTTGATTCCCAAACAATAAACGTTATGACACTACCGGCGCCCCAACTCTCTGGCCACAGGAGGCTATAGCGGCTTGACAACAGCTTGGCAACACACTTGACAACATGCCTGGAGGTGATGTTTGCTGGAATGTTCATTTACGAGCAAATATCTATCTATCTATCTATCTGTCTGTTTATTAGTCTATCTATCTATCCATCTACTTTGTCTATCTTTATATATCTATATCTATCTATCTTTCTGCCTGTCTATCTATCTATCTATCTATCTATCTATCTATCTATCTATCTATTTATCTATCTATATCTATCTATCTGTGTGTGTGTGTGTGTGTGTGTGTGTGTGTGTGTGTGTGTGTGTGTGTGTGTTGTGTTGTGTGTGTGTGTGTGAGAGAGAGAGAGAGTTATGCATGTGTATGTTTCTGAGTGTTGATATATGTATTTGTTTTCTTTTCCGTCCATTTAATATGTAGAATTCGTTTGTAACACCACATTTCAGATGTATGATATATATATATATATATATATATATATATATATATATATATATATATATATATATATATATATATATATAAGGCCGCGGTGCCCGAGTGGTTAGAGCATCGGACACAAGACTGTCATGACGGCAATCTGAGTTCGAGGGTTCGAGCCACCGGCCGGGGCGTTGTTCCCTTGGGCAAGGAACTTCACCTCGATTACCTATTTAGCCACTGGGTGGGCAAACCAGCCCAAGTCAGTGCTGGTCCCAAGCCTGGATAAATAGAGAAAATTATTACCTAAAAGGTAACACCGGCACTCTCCGTGGAAAGGAACTGGGGACCCTACCACGTACTCACTCCAAGAGCATCACAACATGAAAACTACAATTAAGTATCATGCTGTGGCCACGGCGGCTCAAACATGAACCTACCGTAAAAAAAATAATAATAAATAATAAATAAAAAAAAAAAAAAAAAAATTAATATGTAAATACCTAATTGTACATACTTAATTGTTTAAGTGTGTGTTAAGTCTGTGCGTATGTGTATTAAGTTTGTGTGTGAGTGTATATTCTACCATCTAGCCTACTAACACGAAGATCAGCATATTAACGCGCTTCTGCCCACGTGTGTAAAGTGCTTGCATGTGTGTATAATTAACCGCAGGAACACAAAACCAAAGATACATAGTATGTATACACACGCGCGCATGCATACATCATACGCGTTGACTATTGTCGATTAAAATTAGCGTACGAGGAGTTGGCAGAGGTTAGCTTGGTGTTTGACATTAAGGGATGACGTCTGTTAGCAGCGGGCAGGGTGCCAGGGTGCAACGGTGCCAGGTAGGGGCGGCAAGGTGCACCAGGTAATATGCACGCTCTTATTGTCGTTATTTTCAATTTTATGTCTCCTCCTTGTCCATCACGGGGCGGTTATTCACCGTTACGAACTCGAGAGGGAAAAATGGATACACTCTAAAGCAAGGAAACGCTTTCTGGAATGCGCGCTTGCCAAAAAAAAAAAAAAAAAAAAAAGTAGTGCATGCTTATAGATGCTATTGATGCAATTTTTATCGTGCATTTTGCAAGATGAAGAGAGGCCGGGGAGAGGAGTGCAGATATCATCTCGAGAGCCGGGACGAGTGCCAGTGGAGGCCCTCTCTCTCGATGGCACGTGTGGCGTAAGCTAAATAAACCGGAGGCAGAAAGTATGTACGAACTTTAACCTCAGTCAGAATTACACCAGAGGCACTGGCGTGGCACCTGTCGCTCATGGGGGGGAGGGGGGAGAAGGGAAAGGGATTAGAAGGGGGGACTTGGGGGGGGGGGAGGGGAAGAGGGGAGAAGGGAAAGGGATTAGAAGGGGGGACCTGGGGGGGGGGGAAGCGACGAGGGGAAAGGGGATAGGAGAAAGGGTGCAAGGTAAAAGGGGGGGGAGAGAAGCAAAAGGGAGGGAAAGAAAGAGGAAAGGGAAGGGACGAGAAAGGCGTAGGGGAGGGGAGATAGAAAGGGGAAGGAAAGTAGGAAAGGGGGAAGGAGGAGGGAGATGGGAAAGAGGGAAGGAGAGGAGGAGAGGAAGGGGTGGGGCGAAGGGAAAGGGACAGAGGAGTAGTAGAAAGAGGCAAGGAGGGAGGGAGATAGGAAAGTGCAAGGAGGGGGGGAGATAGGAAAGGGGTAAGGAAGGAGGGAGATAGGAAAGGGGGAAGGAAGGAGGGGGATAGGAAGGGGGAAGGAAGGAGGGAGATAGGAAAGCGCAAGGAGGGAGGAAAGAGGGGAAAAGGACTTAAGGAGATGAGGAGAGAGATTACGATAACAGGAGAAAGGAAAAGAGACAGGGGGGGAGGAGAAGAGGAGGAATAAAGAGAGGGAAAGGGGGAAGAGAGGGGGCAGAGAATAAGTAACTAGGGAGGAGGTAAGAGGGAGATTAATTAAAGAACCAAGAGAGGAGAAGAAGAGAAAAGAAAGAAGGGAGAGAGGTAAGAGAAGAATCGAGAAAGAGAAAGAGAGAGAGAGAGAGAGAGAGAGAGAGAGAGAGAGAGAGAGAGAGAGAGAGAGAGAGAGGCAAGAGAAGAATCGAGAGAGAGAGAAGAGGGGAAAGATGGGGGGGGGGGGGGGAGGGGGGGGGGGGTAGAGGGAACCATGGCACAAGCAACACTTTAAGAGATTTTAGTCTTTCAAAAGTGCCGAGGAAGATATGGCTTGAGACAGGTAATAGGTGTGCCTGCGTGTTTCTGCGTTGGGGTTTGTGCCTCTGCCAGCATGTCTGTCCGGGCGTGCATGCACTGACATATATGCACACACACAATTTGTGAGTATGTATGCGTATATTTATATATATGTTTGTGTGTGTGTTTATGTGTGTATGTGTGTGTGTGTGTGGTTGTGTGTGTGTGTGTGTGTGTGTGTGTGTGTGTGTGTGTATGTGTGCGTGTGTGTGTGTGTGTGCGTGTGCATGCGTGTGTGTGTGTGTATATGTGTGTTTATTTATACCTTTTTTGTTCTTTTTTATCGCTTCCTCGCTTTATTCTGGTTTTAATTATTCTCTCTCTTTCTCTATCTGCGTATGTGTGTGTCTGCATCTGCGCTTTAGTGTGTGTGTTTCTATACGTGTACATGTGTCTGTGTATGTTTATGTCTCTCTGCATTAGCATATTACATATATCTCACGCATATGCACATATATCTATCTATACATCAACACACACCTAGACAAGAAACTCCTCAGATGTCCAGGTGACTTCACAGCTGACATCAAAATCTAAATAAACTAAATTTTCTGTTTCTTCTTCTTCTTCTTCTTCTTCTTCTTCTTTCTTCTTTCTTCTTTCTTCTTGTCCTCTTTCTCTCTTCTTCTTCCTTCTTTCTTCTTTTCTTCTTCTTCTTCTTCTTCTTCTTTCTTTCTTCTTCTTCTTCTTCTTCCTTCTTTCTTCTTTCTTCTTTCTCTTCTTATCTTCTTCTTCTTTTTCTTTCTTTTTCTTGTCTTCTTTCTTACTTTCTTCTTCTTCTTCTTCTTCTTCTTCTTCTTCTTCTTCTTCTTCTTCTTCTTTCTTCTTCTTGTCCTTCTACTTCGTCCGCTTCTTCTTCCTCATTTATTTCTTCTTTTTCTATCGTTTATTTTTTCCTTCTTTTTAAAACTGTTAAATGGATAAATAGATGGATAAAAAAATCGAGAGAGAAAGATAGAGAGAGCGAGAGAGCAAGAAAGAAAGAGAGTAAGAGAAAGAGAGAGTAAGAAAGAGAAAGAGAGAAAAAGAGAGAGAGAGAGAGAACAAGAAAGAGAGAGAGAGAGAACAAGAAAGAGAGAGAGAGAGAACAAGAAAGAGAGAGAGAGAGAACAAGAAAGAGAGAGAGCAAGAAAGAGAGAGAGCAAAAGGGAGAGAGAGCAAAAGAGACAGACACACAGACAGACAGAAATCGAAATACAGACGAACGGACAGCCAAACAAACAGAGAGAACCAGAAAAAAAAAGAAACAGGAGCGCCAGAGAACAATGAAGAGTAACGCGTCTCCCCTGTAGCTCACTACCACGAAACACCAGGTGTACTTAGGGCGTATTTTAGTAGCAATGTTTACGAGCTGTCCGTACCTATGTTATGCGGCCAAGCCACTGTACTCCCCCTTGACTAAATGTTGCTATGCATTTCTGTTATAATGCGGTGTTGCCAAGTCTGTAGAGAGAGAGAGAGAGAAAGAGAAGGGGGATGAGAGAGAGAGGGGTGAGAGAAAGAGAGTGAGAAAGAGAGTGAGAAAGAGAGAGAGAGAGAGAGGGAGAGAAAGGGAGAGAGAGAGTGAGAAAGAGAGGAGAGAGAGAGAGAGTGAGAAAGAGAGAGAGAGGGGGGAGGGGAGAGAGAGAGGGAGAGAGAGAGAGAGAGAGAGAGAGAATACAGAACATTTATTTACATACCCACATCTGAGTGCATACATTCGTGTATGAGTATGTACATGCAAATACATCAATCCATCCGAAGGTGAATATACATAAAATCATTCTCCCACATACGTACACGCGTGCACATATGTACGTACGTGTGTGGTCACCCCGGCCGTCCTTCACGACAGAATCTAAACGACAAAATCTTTCTCCCTTTGAAGCTCCTCATCATATCTGGCACGAAACACGACCTCGCCTCCTGCACGACATACCGGCCTTGTGAAATCGCCAGCATCACTCATCTGGCAGGGAGAACGATAGGGAATTATTATCCCTATCTGATGAAAGCATAATTTACTGTGTTTCCCGGATGTGTGTGTGTTTATGTGCGTGTGTGTGGGGGGATGTGGTTGGGGGGGGGGGGGTTGTGTGTGTGGGGGGGGATGTGTGTGTGTTTGTGTGCGTGTGTAGGATGTGTGTGTGCTTGTGTGTGGGGGGGATGTGTGTGTGTTTGTGTGCGTGTGTGGGGGGGAGGGCGGATATGTGTGTGTATTGTTATTATCATTGTAGTTGTTTATTCGTCTTCTATTTTTCTTCTTCTTTTCTTTTTTATGTTTATCATTATTATGATAATAATCATTATATTATTATTCGTTTTTATTATTATCATTATTCATTTTTATTATTATAATTATTATTATCATCATCATCATCATCATCATCATTATCATCATTATTATTATTATCATTATCATTATTATTATCATTATTATTATTATTTTCATCGTTTCTATTCCTTTTTTTTCTCTCTTTTTTTCTTTTTTTTCCTTTTTCTCGAATCTATTTGGATCTTGGAATGTGTAGTAAGGTTGTAAATGCCTTCTCTGTGTCTCTTCCTGTTTCGTTCTCTCTCTCTCTCTCTCTTCCTCCTCCTCTCGTCCTCATCTCTATCCATCTCTCCTCAAACTCCCTCTCCTCCTCTCCTCCTCTCTCTCTCTGCACTCTCCTCCTTCCTCTCTCTCTCTCTCCTCTCATCTCTCTCTCTCACGATACCTCTCTCTCTCTCGTTCTCTTCTCTTCTCTCTCTTCTCTTCTCTTCTCCTTCTTCTCCTCTCCCGTCTCCTCTCTTGCTCCTCTCTTCTCCTTCTCTTCTCTTCTCTTGCCTCTTCGCTTCTCTTCTCTTCTCTCCTCTCCTCTCCTCTCTCTTTCTCTCTTTCTCTTCCACTCTCCCTCTCCATCTCACTCTTTACCCCATATTCTTCCTCCCTCCCTCCCCTTTCCTCATCTTTTCCTCTTTTTCTCCTCCCCTCGCTCCTTCTCTCTCTCTCTCGCTTCTCTCTCCTCTCTCTCTCTCTTTCCCCTCTCTCGTCTCTCTCTCTCTCTCCTCTCTTTCTTCTTCCCTCCAACTTCCCCTCCTTCCCCCTCCCTCACTCCCGATCCTGCCCTTTTCCCCTTCCTCCCTCATCCCCCCTCCCTCCCTCCCCTCCCTCCCTCCAACTTCCCCTCCCTTTCACCCTTCCCCCTCTTTCTTCCCTCTCTCCAGCCTCTCCTCCCTCTCCCCTTTCCTTTACCCTCCCTCCCTCACATTCCTTCCCTCCCTCCCTCCTTCCTTACCTCCCATCCCTCCCTCCCTCCCTCCCCTTCCCCTCAGCACTGTCACCTGATACAGTGCAAACCACCTGCATTTCTTTCACAGACAAAAAAATATATATATTTGGCTTTTATAACACCATGAAAAAAAAGAGTGAGTGTCATTAATGTCACGCTCAAAAATCCGTGTCATTAGCATAATTTTTTTTTTTTTTTAAGAATGAATTATAAAAAAAAATGGCATTTCTATTTGTGGATATCGACAATAGCAGAAGCAGTAGGAAAGGGAATGAGTGCATAGTGAATGAGTTGCAAGATACTGATGTTCGTTGTTGCTGTGTCTAATAATTCGTTGCATATTGCAACACGTGTGAAGAATGTTTTAGTATCATTATCATTATTATTGTTATTATCATTACCATTTTTATTGTTATCATCATTATTATCACTATTATTATTATCATTATCATTATTAATATTATAGTTGTTATTGTTATTATTATATTATTATTATTATCATTATTATCATTAAAATCATTATCATTATTATCATCATCATATTTATCATCATTATCATTACCATTATCTTTATCATAATTACTATCATTATTATTATCATCACTATCATTATTATCATCATTATAGTATAGTTATCATTATCATCATCATCAGTAATATCATCACTATTATTACCATAATCATTACCCTTATTTTTTATATTAATAACATTATCATTATCATTATTATTGTTATTATTGTTTTTATTATTTTTATTACTATTATTATTGGTGTCTTAATAATAATAATAATATCATTATTATTATTATTACTACTACTACTACAATTATTATTAGTATTATTATTATTATTATTATTATTATTATTATCATTATTATTATCATTATTATTATCATTATTATTATAATCATTATTATTATTATTATTACTATTATTATTATTATTATTATTGTTGTTGTTGTTGTGTTGTTGTTGTTGTTGTTGTTGTTGTTGTTGTTGTTGTTGTTGTTGTTGTTATCATTATCATTATCTTTATTATTATTACTATTATTATTATTGTTATTATTATTATTAATATTATTGTTGTTGTTGTTGTTATTGATATAATTATTATCACTATTTTTTCATTATTATTATTATTATTATTATTATTATTATTATTGTCACTATTATCATTGTTACTTTTACTATTACTAATGCTACTTCTACTACTGATGCCATTATTATTATCATTCCTGTTATTATTCTTATCATCATTATTATAACATTAAGAATGATGATAATTATCATTATCAAAATTATCATTATCATCACCTTTATCATTATAGTTATTATTATTATTATTATTATTATTATTCCCCACTTTGCTTTTTTCTTTATCTGTCCTTTCTCCCTCCCTCACTCGCACTTTCTCCCCCCCCCCCATTCTTCCCTCCGTCTATCCATCTATCCGTCCGCGCAGATTCTCTCCTTCCTTCATTCATTCTCTTCCACTCCCTTTTTTTCTTTTTCCTCCCTCCCTCCCAATTTTTTTCCTCTCTTCCTCCCATCTTCTCTACCTACTACTTCCCTCTCTCTTCTCTTTCCATCTCTCTCTTCTTTTCTCTCCCTCCCTCTCACTTTTTCCTTCCCTCCCTCTCATTCCTTTCCTCCCTTCTTTCTTCCCTCCCTCTCTTTCATCAAGTACCTCCCTCCCTCATTCCCTCCCTCCCTTCCATCTTTTCCCTCCCTTTCTCCCACCTTTTCCCTTTATTTCTCCAGATTTCGCCCTCTCTTTCTCCAACTTTCTCCTCCCTACCTACCGACCTACCTTTCCATCTTTCCCTTCCACCTTTATCCCTCCCTCCCTCCCTTCCTCCCTCCCTCCCTCCTTCTCTCCTTCCCTCCTTCCCTCCCTCCCTCCTTCCCTCCTCCACTTCCATATTTCTCCCTCTCTTTCTCCAGCTTTCTCCCTCTCTTTCTCTCTAACTTTCCCTCTCCCTCCCTCACACTTTCTCCCTCCCTCCCTCACAACTTTCTCCCTCCCTCCCTCACCCGAAATCACCAGCTCCGTCATTGCATCCAATCGATATTTAAGTTAGCGAGGTTGACCGGTTTTGCAATATCTGCCGGCTCCGGTATTTATTCAAGGGTCTGTTGTTGCATGCAGTCCCCTCCCCCCCCCTCCTTCCCCCCAACCCCGGCATCGGGCTTTGTCTGAGCACAGGCCAGGCGTGACCTGACCTCTCCCCTCTCTCCCTCTTCCTTTCTCCCTCTTCCTTTCTCCCTCTTTCTCTCTCCCTCTTCCTAGCTCCCTCCCCCTCTCTCCCTCTTCCTTCCTCCCTCTTCCTCTCTCCCTCTTCCTTTCTCCCTTCTCCTTTCTCCCTCTTCCTTTCTCCCTCTTCCTTTCTCCCTCTTCCTTTTTCCCTTCTCCTTTCTCCCTCTTCCTTTCTCCCTCTTCCTTCCTCCCTCTTCCTCTCTCCCGGTAACCTCCTTCCTTTTTCTCTGTATATATTTCTATTTTCTTTATCTATTTATAATTCTCTCTTTATTTTGCTTTCTCTCTCTCTCTCTCTCTCTCTCTCTCTCTCTCTCCCCCGCTCTTCCTCTCCTCATCTCCTCTCTCTCCTCGTCTCTCTCTCTCTCTCTCTCTCTCTCTCTCTCTCTCTCTCTCCCTCGAGAGAGAGAGAGAGAGATAAACATTCAGAAAGAGAGAAAGAGAGAGAGAGGATTAAAGAGAAGGGGGGAGGAAGGAAGAGGAGAGAGAGAGAGAAAGAGAGAGACAAACATAAAGAGAGAGAGAGAGAGAGAGAGAGAGAGAGAGATTCAGAAACAGAAAGAAAGAGAGAGAGAGAGAGAGATTCAGACAGAGAAAAAGAAGAGAGAGGAGAGAGAGAGTCCAGAAAGAGAAAGAAGAGAGTAGAAAGAGAAAGAGAGAGTCAGAAAGAGAAAGAGAGAGAGAGAGGAGAGAGATAGTCAGAAAAGAAAGAGAGAGAGTCAAGAAAGAGAAAGAGAGAGAGGAGAGAGAGGAGAGATAGAGGAGAGTCAGAAAGAGAAAGAGAGAGAGTCAGAAAGAGAAAATAGAGAAGAGAAGGAGAGAGGAGTAGAGAGAGAGAGCGAGTCCAGAAAGAGAAAGAGCGAGAGAGAGAGAGAGAGAGAAGAGAGAGAGAGCATCCAGATTCACTTTCTCACGCTTCGCCACTGGGTCTCACGGGGGGGGGGGGGGGGGTTCTCAGCAGGCGACAAGTTCTCCTCTTGCCATCCGATTCCCCCCCCCCCATTTCCCCACCCCCCTCCCTGCCTCTTGATCCCCTCCTCCCTGTCCACCCTCTTCTTTTCCTTCGTCCATCCTCCCTCGCATTTTTAATTCCCTTTTCTCACTCTCTCTTCGTCCTTCCCTCCCTTCATGTCTCTCTCTCACCTCCTTTCCCTGCCATCCCCTCTCCCTCCTTCCCTTCCCTCCTCCCCCCCATATTCTCTCACCTTCTCCCTCCCTCCTCCCTCCTCCTCCCTCCTTTCGCCCCCTCTCCCTCCCACCCCCTTTTCTCTCCCCCTCTCACCCTCTCTTGTTCCCTCTCTCTTTCGTTCTCCAACTTACATTCGCTTCCTCTAACCCCCTCCTCTTCCCTCCCCCATACCTTCTACCCTCCTCCTCCCTCCCTCCATAACCTCCATTCCCTCTCCCTCCCTCTTCCTCCCTACTTCTCTCCCTCCCTCCTCCTCCCTCCTTCTCTCTCCCTTCCCTTCCCCCCTTCCCCCCTTCCCCCCTTTCCCCCCCTTCCCCCCTTAACCCCTTACCCCACCTCCCCTGCCCCCTCCCCTCTCCCTCCCCGCCGTGATTGCTTTCATTTAGCAGGATTAAGAACCACAATTAACGTTATTGCTACTAAACGCCCGAATCCTGAAGTTTTTTTGTCCATTTTTTCCCCGGTCTGGTCATGTCTAACTCTTTTTTTTATGTGAAAATCTATTTCTCTCTTCCTGTCTGTCTTTCTCTCTCTCTCTCTCTCTCTCTCCATCTCTCTCGTCTCTCACCTCGTCATCTCTCTCTCTCTCTCTCCTCTCTCATCTCTCCTCTCTCTCTCGTTCTCTCTCCTCCTTCTTCTTCGCTCTCTCTCTCTCTCTCTATCCTCTCCCTCTCCTCTCTCCTCTTTCTCCCTCCTCTCTCTTCTCTCTCCCTCTTTCTTTCCTCTCCTCCTCTCTCGTCTCTCCTCTCCTTCTCATCTTTCTCTCTCTCTCTCTCTCCTCCTCTTTCTCTCTTCTCTCTCTCTTAATTTCTTTGTCGTTCATGTTTTTACTCTATATACTTGTCCTTTTCTTTTATTTATTTTTCCTTATTTCCTTCGTTCTTTCTTTGACCGCTCTCATCCGTTTTCCTTATTTCGCTTTTATTCTATTTGTTTTAGTTTCCATTCGTAAAATTTCCGCGCTATTGTCTGCTTTTTTCCTCTTCTTCTCTTTCCTTCACTTTCCTCTTTACTCCTCTTCGTTATCATATTCATTATTAGCATAATCATCATCTTCTTCCTCTTCTTCCTTTCTCTCTCCTTCTGTTTTGTTTGTTTCCTCTTTTTCTCTTCTTCACACTGTATCTATTTATATATTCTCTACTTCCTCATCTCATTTATAGTTTTCTTATTCCTCGTTCCGTATCTTTTGTCTATTTCTCTTCCTCTTCCACTTTCTCCTAATCTTTCTTCTAATATTTTAACTAATTGTCTGTTATGTTTCTTTCTCATCTTCATTCATCTTCTTTCTCATATTCATCTTCTTCCTCTGATCCTTTGCCTCTTCCTCCTCTCCTTCTTTCATCTCCTTATCCTCCGCTTCACCATTCTCCGCCTCTCTTCCACTTCTCCACTTCTCCACTTCACTCCTCTTCGACTTTATTTCTTCTCCTCCACTTCACTCCTCTCTCCTCCACTTCACTCTCTCTCCCCCACTTCACTCCCTCTCCTCCACCTTATCCGCCTTCTCCTCTCCTTCCTCCACCTCCTCCACCTCCTCTACTCCCCCTTCCACCTCATCCCCATTCCTCCACTTCCTCTTCCTCCTTCTGCTCCTCCTCCTCCTAATCTCCTCTTCATTCTTCTTCTAATCCATCTAATCTCCTCCTCCCACGTTTCTCCTCCAACGCCCTCCCCCCTCCCTTCCCCATTCACCCCCACCCCCCCGTCCCCTCCCATTCGCTCTCTCTCAAGCGCCTTTCTCCACCTCTTCAACATCCATTTTCCTCCATCATCCCCACCATAATTTCCATCAATCCCCTACATGCTTCCCTCCCCTCTCTTCCTCAAGATCCTTTCTCCCCCACCATCTCCACCACAACCCCCACCAATCCTTTACGCTCCTCCCTCCCACCTCTTTCCTGAACCTCGTTTCTTCCCCAACATCCCCACCACCACCTCGTCTCAATCCCCTACACTCCTCCCTCTCACCTCCTCCTCAACTTCCTTTCTCCTCCATCATCCTCACCACAATCCCCCATCAGTCCCCTCTCTTCCCTTCCCTTCCCCATCACCCCTCCATCCCTCCCTTCCCTTCCCCCATCACCCCTCCATCCCTCCCTTCCCTTCCCCCATCTCCCACCATCACCCCTACCCTCCCTCCCCTCCCCTCCCTTTCCTCCCCTCCCATCCCTCACACCTCACTTCCCCTCCCTCCACCTCACTTCCCCCACCTCCGCTCCATCCCCCCCTCCCCCCCCCCCCCCCATCGCCCTCACCCTTTCCTTCCCCCATTCACCCTACATTCCCTCCCTTCCCTTCCCACACCCCTCATCCCTTCCCTTCCCATCACCCTAGCCCCCTCCTCCCATCACCCCATCCTCCCCCCAAAACCCCCCCATCCATCTTCGTCCATACCACGCATCCTCCTTCCCCCCCCAACCCACCCTCCCTCCCCCCCCATCACCCCTCCATCCCTTCCCACCCAAATCCTCCACCCCTCCCGCCCGCAGACCCCTCCATCCCTCCCCCCATCACCCTCCATACCCCCTTCACCCATACCCCCATCCCCCCCCCAAACCCATCCTCCTCCCTTCCCCATCACCCCATCAAACTTCCCCTCCCCATCACCCCTCCACCCCTTACCCTCCCACACCCCTCACCCACTGTCCCCAACACCCCACCCCCCTTTTCCCCAAAATAACCCCTCCAACCCCTCCCCCCCCATCACCCCCCATCCCCTTCCTCCCCATACCCCTCCAACCCTCCTCCCAAACCATCCCCCCCCCCAAAAACCCCCCCACCATCCACCAAACCACCACTCCCCCCAACACCCTTCCCGTCATCCCCCCAACCCACTACACCCCCCCACCCATCAGACCCCCCGCCCCGCCCCCATCGAAAGCAACATAAAATAACAAAAAATTATTAAGTGACATGATGAACTGTTTCTGAAGCTAGACGCCTTCTCGTGGGAGGAGGAGGGGGAGGAGGAGAGGAGAAGAGGGAGGAAGAAGGGGGGGAGCGAAGGAAGAAAAGGGAGGTGGAGAAAGAAGAATGAGGTGGGAGGCGAAGAAGGGGAGGTGAGAGGAAGAGGGAGAAGAGGGTAAAAGAGGAAAGAGGAATAAGAGAGAAAGAAAGGAGAGAGAACGAAGAGTTGAGGTGGGGAGGAGGAGTAAGAAGAAAGGAAGAGAGAAGAAGAGGAGGAAGAAGAAAGGGAGGTGGGGAAATGACATTTTCGAGGGGGGGGGGAAAAAAAGAAGGGAAAAAACCCCGAGGAGGAGGAGAACAGGTGGGAGGAAGGGAAAAGGAAGGAGGAGGAGGAGAGAGGGATGAGGAGCCCGGTAGGAAGACAGGAGGAAAAGGAAGGGACAAGAGAAACAAGGGGAGGAGTGAGAAGGAACAGGAGGAGGAAGGAAGAGGGGGGAGGAGGAAGATGGAGGGGGCGGAGGAAAAAGAAGAGGTGGAAGAGAAAGATGAGGAGGAGGAGAAGGGGGATATGATAACTAGGAGAAGGTGGTGGAGAATAAAAGGAGGAGGGGGAGGTGGAGGAGGAGGAAGAAGAGGGGGAAAAGAAAGAGGAGGTGGAGGCGAAGGAGGAAAAGGAAGATGAAGGAAAGAGAAGACAAAGGGAAAAACACACACATACACTCCCCTCTCCTATATATATTATATATATATATATTATATAATAATATAATAAGATTATATATATATATATATATAATATATAATATATATATATATATATATAATAATATATATATAGATAGATAGATAGATAGAAGATAGATAGATAGATAGATAGATAGATAGATAGATAGATAGATAGATATATATATATATATATATATATATATATATATATATATCCTTTTCCTCTGATTCTGATTTACTCTCTTCCATTCTCTCCTCCTTAACCCCCCCCCTTTCTATCCATCTCCCCAACACCCACCATCCCACTCCCCCCCCCCCCCCCCCCCCCCCTTTTATCATCTTCCTCATTCCAATTTATCAAAGCATTCCTGTCTGCCATGTTATCCCCTTGTATCCTTTCACTACTGTTTTTTTTTTTTTCATATATATATAACCTCTTTTTTTTTCTTTCTTTCTTTTGTTATAATTTTTAAAAATTATTTCTCGATCAAAATAAACATAGTGTTATGACGAGTGAGGTGATGGAGGGGAGGGAGAGGGGAAAAGAGGGGAGAAGGGAAGGGAAAAAGGGAGGAAAAGGTAAAGGGGGATGGGAGGGGAAGAGAGGGAAGGGGGAAAAGAGCGTAAGAGGGGAGGAGGAGGGGGAAAGGAGAAAGTGGGTAAAGGGAAGAGGAGAAAATAAGGGGAGGAGGAGAGGGAAGGGGAAAAGCAGGTAGGAGGGAAGGAGGGAAGGGCAAAAGAGAGGAAGAGAGGAGGAGGGAAAGGAAGGGGGGGGGAAGACAAGACGGGAGGGGTAGGGGGAGGAGGGAGAAAAGAATTTACGAAGGGAGGACATGAAGGAGAGGGGAAAAAGGGAGAAGGAAGGGAGGAGATGGAGGTAGGGGAAGGGAGGGATGGAGGGGGGATGGGGGAGGCGAGTGGAGGGAGGGGGCTGGTCGAAGGGGGCCCGATATCCTTTGCCAAGTGGTTGCTGGCGCGCGTGCTCGCCTGAACGGCTAACGAAGCGTGTTGTGGCTTCGGTGATTTGGCTTAGCTTGTTGTGCATCCGATCCTGCTTGTGGATTCGCTTGCCGAGGAACGAGTCTGCTTTTCCTGTCGATTTTGTTTTCTGTCTATCTGTCTGGGCCGTCTATCTGTCTGTCTGTCTGTTTGTATGTCTCTTTATCTCTCTCTCTCTATCTTTATCTACCTATCTATCTGTCTATCTATCTATCTATCTATCTCTATATATATATCTATCTAGTTATCTATCTGGGGCCGCGGTGGCCGAATGGTTAGAGCGTCGGACTCAAGACTGTCACGACGGCAATCTGAGTTCGAAGGTTCGAGTCACCGGCCGGCGCGTTGTTTCCCTTGGGCAAGGAACTTCACCTTGATTGCCTACCTTGCCACTGGGTGGCCAAGCCAGCCCAAGTCAAGCCCGGATAAATAGAGAGAATAATTACCTAAAAAGGTACCACCGGCACTCTCCGTGGAAAGGAACTGGGGACCCTACCACGTACTCACTCCAAGAGCATCACAACATGAAAACTACAATTAAGTATCATGCTGTGACCACGGCGGCTCAGACATGAACCTACCGTTAAAAGAAGAAGAAGTTATCTATCTAGCTATATATTTCTATCTCTGTCTATCTATCTATCTATCTATCTATCTATCTATATATCTATCTAGTTATTTATCTAGCTATATATTTCTATCTCTGTCTGTCTATCTATCTATCTCTGTCTATATCTATCTCTCTATCTCTATCTCTCCTTTTCTCTCTCTCACTCTCACTCTTACTATCACTCTCACTCTATCTATCTGTCTATCTATCTATCTATCTATCTATCTGTCTGTCTATCTATCTATCTATCTATTTATCTATATTTATCTATCTGAGTGTGTGTGTGTTGTGTGTGTGTGTGTAGTGTGTGTTTTGTGGTGTGTGTGTGTGTTGGTGGGGTTGTGTGTGTGTGTGTGCGTATGTGTTTGTGTGGTGTGTGTGTGTGTTGGGTGGGGGTGTGTGTGTGTGTGGTTTTGTGTGGTGTGTGTGTGTGTGTGTGTGTGCGTATGTGTGTGTGTGTGTGTGTGTGACTGTGTGTGCGAAGCTTCCTCTACTCGCAAACTCACCGCTCAGCGTTGCTAATCTTTGAACAGCAAACATACGCGGTCGAAACACATTGGTAACGCTGAATGTTGAAAATTAATGTGGAGGGACTATATATGTATACACGATTGTGCACACACGCACACACACACATGCACACACACGTACACACGCACAATTATATATGATATACATACAAGTAGACAATACACACGCGGTAGATAGATAGGAGGGTAGTTAGATAGATAGATAGATAGATAAATGGATACGTATATAGATAGATAATAAAATAGATATATAGATAGATAGATAGATGATAGATGATAGATAGATAGATAACTAGATACATATATAGATAGATGATTAAATATATATAGATAGATAGATAGATAGATAAAATGCCTGAATGATAGATAGACAGATAGATAAAATGCCTGAATGATAGATAGACAGTCCCTTCGTCTTTATTACCCCCTCCCCCTCCCTCCCTCCCTCCTTCCCTCCCTCCTCCCTCCCTCCCTCCCTCCCTCCCTCCCTTCTCCACCCTCCCTTCCTCTTCTCCCCCTCCCCCACTCATTTTTCATTTTTTCTTTTTAATCCTTTTCTTTATCCCCGCATCATCCTATTACATCACACATCCACCCAGGCCTGTCCTTTTGGCGGTCTCTCTTTGTCTGTCTGTCTGTTTGTCTGTCTGTCTCTATCTGCCTGACTGTCTGAAAGGGTTTTTTTTTATTTATATAGTTGTTAGTGTCTATGGTTTGTTTGATTTTATCTGTCCTCTGTCTATCTGTCTGTTTATATGTCCGTCTGTCTGTCTGTCTGTCTGTTTGTGTGACTATTTATTTATCTGTCTGTGTCTATCTGTCTGTCTGTCGGTCGGTCTATCTGTCTGTCTGTCTATCTATTTGTATGTACGTATGCATGTATGTCTGTATGTATGTATGTATGTGTAGTATGTGTATCCATCTATCTGTCTGTGTCTGTCTAGCTATCTACCTCTAGCTCTCTTCACACTCTCTCTCTTTCTCTCTCTCTCCGTCTCTCTCCCCCCTTCTCTTTCCCTCCTTCCTCTCCCTCTCTCTCTCTCTCTCTCTCTCTCTCTCTCTCTCTCTCTATATATATATATATATATAAAAAATATATATATATATATATATATATATATATATATTATAATATATATATATATTATATATATATAATATAGTATCACCTCTCTCTCCGTCTCTCTCCCTCCTGTCTCTCCCGTCCTTCCCTCTCTCCGTCTCTCTCTCGTCTCGTCCTCTCCTCTCTCACACTCTCTCTCTCTCTCTCTCTCTCTCTCTCTCTCTCTCTCCTCTCTCTCTCTCTCTCTCTCTCTCCCTCTCTTCCTCCCTCTCTTCCTCTTTCCCCTTCTCGCTGGCTTCGTACACCGCTAGGAACTGTCGCCAAAGTTGTCATCGGCAGACGACCTGGCAGAAGGGGGGGGGGGAGAAGGGGTTATAGGGAGGAGGGGGAAGAGGGGGAGGAAGGAAGGAGGAGGGGGAAGAGGGGGAGGAAGGAAGGAGGAGGGGGAAGAGGGGGAGGAAGGAAGGAGGAGGAGGAAAGAGGAGGGAGCGCAAGAAGAAGGAGGAGATAGGAATGAATGATGGGGAATGCTGCAAAGGACGGGAGAAAAATGGATGATGATGGAAAATGAGAAAGGGAGAGAGAGAATAATATATCGTATATACATGATGTATATCTATATCTATATATCTCTCTCTCCATCTCTCTCTCTGTCTTTCTATGTATATATGGACAGATAGATAGATAGATAGATAGGTAGATAGATAGATAGATAGACAGATACATAGATAGATATACATATATCATTTTCAACATATATATATATATATATATATATATATATATATATATATATTATAATATATATATATATATATATATATATATATGCGTTGTTGTGTGTGTTGTGGTGTGTGTGTGTGTGTGTGTGTGTGTGTGTGTGTGTGTGTGTGTGTGTGTGTGTGTGTGTGTGTGTCGGTGTGTGTATGTGTATGTGTGTATACATATACATATACAAGTAATTTATTGCATCCTGTACATTCAGACTAATGATAAAATAATTTTCCGGAGTCACTGAAACAATTTGCATACGATTTCATCCATTCCACAGGTGTACCACGCTAAAAAGAAAAGCGGAGTGAATTTTTAAGAATTAAAGCTAATATGTTGAATGCATTCTGTGGCATAGCGAACCCGGGCTTGTGAATCTCGCTTACAAAACGCACACAAAAGGGTATACACGCCTTCATACATACATTAAAAAGAAAAACGCTC